>NW_006922179.1:65550-86655 GCF_000298275.1 Orycteropus afer afer
TCTGTCACCAAGGCCAGATTTTCCAACTACTGGTGATTGTTCTTTGTTTCCAACTTTTGCATTCCAGTCACCAGTGATAATTAACACATCTTGATTGCATGTTCAGTCAATTTCAGACTGCAGAAGTTGATAAAAATCTTCAATTTCTTCATCTTTGGCTTTGGTAGTTGGTGCGTAAATTTGAATAATAGTAGTATTAACTTGTAGGCTATTGTGGTTAAGTTTGTGTGTCAACTTGGCTGGGCCTGGTTGAGGGGCTAAACAGCTGGTGGTCGTTAATCCCCATGATGAGACTGGCAATCAAATCCATGGTGGGATCTACCACAAGCAGCTGAGTAGCTGCTTTATGGATGTGGTCTGCTTCCCATATATAAGAAGCAGCTTGGGGGGAATGGTCTGTAGCTTATGGCACACTTGAACCCTGCATGTAGCTGAGTTGTTGTTCAGCAACCTGCCATACTCTGCCGATTTTGGGACTTTTCATGGACTTGAATTAATGGCCTGCCATGTGGTTTGGTAATATCAGGACTGTGGCTTTTTACTTGTCAACCTTGGGCTTCTCAGCCTCAGCAGCCAGCAGCTGTCTGAGTGAAGAAAAGCTTCTAGCTTCAGTGGGCTGGGATCATGAGGCAGAGTTGAAGGCAAGTTTGAGGGGCTTTCAACCAACCCCTAGAGCCTGGCACTTTGAACTCAGACTTAAAGCCTCCAAATTGTAAGAGAATAAATTCCTGTTTCTTTAAGCCATCCCATTTGTGATATTTTCTGTTAGAGTATCACAGAGATAACCAAAACATAGGCATATGGATATTATCCTATCACTGACAGCATTATACTTGAGGACAGATCTTGAAACATCCTTTGTGATGATGAATGCCATGCCATTCCTCTTCAAATTATTATTCCCAGCATAGTAGATCATATGGTTGTCTGATTCAAAATGACCAAAACTGGTCCAATTCAGCTCACTAATGCTTAGGATATCAATCTTTATGTGTTCCATTTCATTTTTGACAACTTCCAATTTTCCTAGATTCATACTTCGTACATTCCACATTCTGATTATTCGTGGCTGTTTGCAGCTGTTTCTCCTCAATTTGAGTTGTGCCACGTCAGCAAATGGAGATCCTGAGAGCTTTACTTTATCCATATCATTAAGGTTGGTTCTACTCTGATAAGGCAGCTCTTTCCCAGTCGTATTTTGAGTGCCTTCTGACCTAAGGAGCTCATCTTCCTGTACTGCATTGGACATTGTGTCTGGGCCTTTCATAAAGTTGTCCAGTAATGTATCAGACAGTGTTTCTCTGTAATTCATAAGGTTTGCCATGGCCAATTCTTTGAGAAGTGGATGGCCTCTTCTTTCTTCTTAGTCTGTCTCAGTCTGAAAGCTGCATTGAAACCTGTGTACCATGCGCAACCCTGCTGGCATTTGAAACACTGGTGGCACAGCCTCAAGCATCGCAGCAATGTACAAGCCACCACAGTGTGACAAACTGACAGACAAGTTCATCTGTCTCCCTAGCTGTTCGAAACCTCTCCCCCCCCCCCTTACCTGGATCTTATCTGGATCCTACCGCTTTGTCATCCTAGATTTCCCCTCTCTTTCCTGCCTCTGGGATGGTCCTGTCTCCCTTTAACTTAGCTAGTCACTAATATCCTCACAGAGAACATGGCATTTGAATTGACTTCAGGGTTAATTATGAGGCACTAATGTTATGGCCTGGTGGCATAGTGCCTAAGGCATCTGACTGCCAACCAGAAGGCTGGCAGTTCAAACCCACCAGCTACTTCTCAGAAGGAAGATTGGGCAATCTACTTCTATAATGATACTGCCCTAGAAACCCAAGGAGGCGTCACTGTGAGTTGGATCCAACTTGATGGCAGTGAGTTTGGTTTTGGTTTAACGTGATGGTAAGGAGCAAAACTATTCCAAGAAGGAAGAGAAAATGCAAGGGTCCTAAGCTAAGAATTGGTTTGGCATGATGATGAAGTATAAGAAGGCCAGTGCAAGTGGATTATAGTCGATGAGGTGAAGAAGTGAGTGGAAGGAGGTCAGGGAGGAACCTAGAAGCCACATCTTATAGGTCCTTTTAGGCTGTGGGAACAGGTTTGGTTACAATGGGAAATCCCTGGAAGTTTACAGTGGGTGAGTGGCACAATCTATTTAAAGCTTTAGGAGATTGTATAGTAATTGTGTGGAGGATGGACCATGGGGTAGGGAGGGACAAGACAGGAGGCAGAAGGCCCAGCCAGGAAACTGGAGAAAGATGAAGGAAACTGGGGATAATGTTGTAAACATGGGGAGCATAAAAGATGATTAGATTTGGGAATCCAGTGTGTTTTGGAGCTAGAACCACCAGGACTTAAACCTGAATATAAATGCAGTTTTTATACAACTAAGATAGTCAAGGGCTCTGTGGTAGTTAAATTTGTATGTCAACTTGACTGGGCCTGGTTGAATGGCTGGGCAGCTAGTGGTAGTTATTCCCCATGATGAGACTGGCAATCAACTCCATAGTGGGATCTACCACAAGCAGCTGGGTAGCTGCCTTTAGGTATGTGGTCTGCTTCCTGTATATAAAGAGAAACCTTGGGGATAATCTCTAGCTTATGGCACACTTGGACCCTGCATATAGCTGTGTCGTTGTTCAGCAGCCTGCTATGCTCTGCCAAGCTTGAGACTTTCAATGGACTTGAATTAATGGCCTGCCATATGGTTTGGTAACATTGGGACTGTGCCATTTTATTTGTCGGCCTTGCGCTTGTTAGCCTCAGCAGCCAGTAGCTGCCTGAGTGAAGAGATGCCTCTAGCTTCAGTGGGCCGGGAACAAGAGGCAGAGCAGAAGCCCAAAACTGAGGGGCTTTCACACAGCCCCTAGAGCCTGGCACTTTGAATTTGGACGTCTAGCCTCCTGAACTGTAAGCGAATAAACTCCTGTTTGTTAAGGCCATCCCATTTGTGCTATGTTCTTGTGAGAGTGGCACTAGGTAATCAGAACAGGGTCCATGGGTGGTACAATTAAAAGCTCAGCTATTCACTGAAAAGATAGAGATTCAAGAGGCACCTTGGAAGAAAGGGCTAGGAATCTGCTTCCGAAAAATTAATGATTGAAGACTTTGTGAAGCACAGTTTTATTCTGACACACATAAGATTGCAATGGAGTAAACGTAGAGGAAATGGGAGGAAAAAAATGATCACTTACAGAGTTTTGAGCAAGTGGAAGCTGGTGTTCTTTACCAAGCTTGTAAAGGAGTGAATGGTTGGAGATGGTAGAAAATTCAAAAGTTCTGTTTGGGTCAAGTTAAATCTGAGATGCCTATTCATAAGCTAGTGGGGGTACAAAGTAGGCAGTTGGATATAAATACTCAGAGAGATGAGTTCAAGGGTCCCCAAAACTAAACATCCACTTTTGCTACAGAGTGGCCCAGATATAGCTTTAAAATTCCCCTCATAAGAACTTAATTAATTTCATAGCCAAGAATCTTTTTTTTTTTTTTTACCTGCCTAGAAAAGAAAAGGAAGTGGGTCACTTTATTCTTTCACATACACTCTTTCCACTTTAATTCACTTATGGTTATTCCACTTTTATAAATGATAAATAGGTCACTAGGTGACCACAGTGATCTGGGGGCTGGTGTCAGATAGAAGTGAACATTAGAATATGAAGAAGCAGCTGGAGGCAGCCACACTTGGCTGAATTTTTTTAATTGCCATGCTTTGACTCTTTTGTCAGCCTGCTGAGCTTGGCTTATGATGGCCTGAGAGTGTGTCAACTAGCTCAGTACCTGGCACATACCGAGGGCTTAATAAACATCTGTTAAAGGAATGCCGTGCCCTATAAGAAAACCTGTTCAGCATTACGTACCTTAGCACCAACAGTGAACCAGCCTCTCCCTATCTTAGTCATTCCCCATCACACTGCCCTGCACATCTTCATTATAGCTGATATTTTCACCAGCTGAATATTTTGTGCTTATTTTGTTATCTTCCCTCACTACTAGAATATCTGCTGAATGAGGACGACTGCACTTGTCTTGTTCACAGCCATGCCCCTTCCATCTCATTCAAATGGTGTCTAGAACATATTGAGTAGTCAATTAATGTTTGGTGAATAAATGGATACATGCTATGCCACTACTCATAAAGTAATAAATTCTGAAATATCTCTTTATTGTCTTCCCACCATTCATATGTCCCCTTACATTTTTCTATTGAATTTTAATCTCTAACAAATGCATAATACTGAGAACATAGGTCAAAAATTGTTGATGAAAAAAAAAGGAAGAAAGGAAAGATGGAAGAAAGAAAAAAAAAGAGAGAGAGAGAGAAAGAAAAAAAGAAAAGAGAAAGAAAATTTTACAATTTCCTAACCTTTATCACCTATAACACTTACTGATACATACATATATATATATATGTACATATATATATACATTTGTATATATACATATATATATTAGAAGAAAACTCACAAAGACAGTACACACTCTAAAATGTGCATATGCTGTTTGTTCAGAATGAGTAGTCAAGTAGAAGCTGATCTATTAATGTATTTAATTAAATGCATCACAGTGAATTCTAATGGTGCAAAAAAGGAAATAAAATGTGAAGTTTTGGATGGTTCTGTCACTGGTTCATTCCACATTTTATACTAGGGTTCATTAAGGGTCACTTATATTTTTATTTATTTTTCTTTTTTGGAGTCATCAATGCAAAAAAAGAATGAAATGAGAAAAAGAAGCAAAGACCCGCAGAGAATGAATGATATATAAAATGAAATATGAAATTGGAATGGGAAAGGATATGTATTAGAAAATTAATATGCCAATATCTTTATTGCAATTTGTATTAATTTTCCAGAAGTTGTAGTGATGGTTTTCACCAAACAAACTAAACTCACTGTTGTCGAGTTGGATCCGACTGTTAGAGACCCCTCCTTGGGTTTCTGAGGAGGTATCAATATGGAAGTAGATTGTCCAATCTTCCCTTTGAGGAGTGGCTGGTGGGTTTGAACCACCAGCCTTCTGGTTAGCAGTCAAATATCGTAGGCACTACAGCACCAGAGCTCCTATGATTATAGACTAGTAAAAAATAAATTTGTGTTCACATAAGGGCACTTATAAATAAATAGTCAGCGTTTTCTCTATTAGAACCTGGTTCTGGGCCAGATTACATAGGGGTTATCCTGTTCTAATATTTACTAGTTGGATCATTTTAGGTTAGACACATAATGTTTCTATGCCTCAATTTCCTCATCCGTAAAATAGATATAGAAAGAGAACCTTTGTCATAAAGTTTCTGTGAAGACTACACAAGATAATAGACACTGCCTAATATAAAAACTGTTAGTTGTTGTTGCTGTTACATTTAACTCTCAAACAGACTTCCCCTCCAGTCTTGCTATCTCCAATCCCCTTTTATATATCAAAAAAACCCCAGCAAACTCATTGCTGCCGAGTTGATCCTGACTCATAGCAACCCCTCCTTGGGTTTCCAAGGCGGTATCACTATGGAAGTAGATTGTCCCATCTTCCTTCCGAGGAGTGGCTGGTGGGTTTGAATTGCCAGCCTTCTAGTTAACAGTCAAATACCTTAAGCACTGCGCCACCAGAGCTCCTTTTTCAAAATGTAAATTTGATCCTATCATTTCCAGAACTTCCAATTGCTTTCAGGATAAGCTCAAAGATCTGAGCAGGGCATGCATGGTGCTTTCTTACCTTATCTCTTGCATAATCATGCTCTCCTATTCCCATTCTATGCACACACATACCACACCTCTCTACACTTCAGCCATGTCAAATTTCAATGGCAGTTCCAAAAAGGCACAGTACGTTCTTTCAGTCTAGGTCTTTACATATGCTTCTTCCTCTGCCTGAAATGCTCTTCCTTTTGTCAGCATCTTCTCCTGACTCACACATCAGCCTCCCCATTCACATAGATAACACCTACTCAACTTTTAGGATTCCACTTAGGTAGTAAATTCTTATTTACTATTCTGCTTTCCCTGAACCCACCAAGACTGAGTTAAGTTTGCCTCTGATTTGTTCCATAACATCCTTTATGATGGAACATCTATGATAGGACTTATAAAGTGATGGTGAAATGGCCAACACAGAAACAGTATTCCAAAGGAGGCCTTAGAATAGAAACAAAATTTACAAAGAGGTAGCTGGAAAATGGTTACTTGACTCTTCAACACCTCCCCTCAACCATATCAAAGATATATGAGTCAGGAACTTGATACTAGAGAAGGAATGGGGGAAAACATTCCTTTATAGAAGACTATGCTGTATATTTAAGGTCTCTGGTGGCACAACGGGTAAGGCATTTGATTGCTGACCAGTAGGTCAGTGATTTAAGCCCACCAGCTGTTCTGCAGGAGAAAGATGAGGCAATCTACTTCAATAAGATTTACAGCCTTGGAAACACAATGGGAGTCACTATGAGTTGGAATCAACAAATGGCAGTAGGTTTTTGGAATGCTGTAAATCTATTTAAAGGAGTGGAGGAAAGGAAGTACTACTAACAGAAAAGCATGTGATGAAAAAGGCATGTGAAGAAGTTCTAGAATCTAGATTCTAGTGTCTCACCTCTTTATATGTTTTCTGACCTTGAAAAAGTCACTAAGGTTTAAAAGGACAGTGTTCATTTAGATCACTAAAATGGTCCTATTGAGCTCTATCTCCACAATTCTATAGTTTAGATAAGGAGGAATACTTCATATCATGAGCCATTGGAAATGAGGTTAAGAGGAGACAGAATAGCTTTTATTTACATATTTGCCTATTGTGTTTTTATTTTGGGAGAGAGAAAGAGCTTGGGTTTACTAGAAGAAAGAGACTTTGAGAAAAGACTGTTCAATTCTGACGATGTGGTGAGTCAAATATCAATGAGCACCTTTCCCTCCCATTAGCAAATCTTGGCCCCAGTTCTTTTCAGTGGCTCCATTACCATGAGTATTTCTTATCCTCAACCTCTTTCTTACTACCAGGAGCAAGATGTACTTTTGAGCAGAGCTTGTATTCTAGAATGATTTCTCCTTAACTAAAAAAAAAAAAAAAAAAACAGCCAACCAACCTCATTGCGATCAAGTCGATTCCAACTCATAGCCATCCCCTTTGGGTTTCCAAGGCAGTAAATCTTTACGGAAGTAGATTGCCTAGTCTTCCTTCTGTGGAGTGGCTGGTAGGTTTGAACCACCAACCTTCTGGTTAACAGTCAAATGCCTTAGGCACTACCCCACCAGGAGCTCTGGGTGAGATTCCTTAAGTACCCAGCTGGGTGAACAGCCATGTCATCTGATAAGCTAAGTTTTGTCTGCACGTGTTGACAATTTAGGCAACACTTGCATTTCTCTAGAGAACTTCCTATCTAAATGATTATAATACTTTTATTGTTGTTGTGTGCCGTCGAGTCGGCCCCGACTCATAGTGACCCCTCCTTGGGTTTCCGAGGCAGTATCACTACGGAAGTAGGATTGCCCAACCTTCCTTCCGAGGAGTGGCTGGTGGGTTTGAACCGCCAGCCATCTGGTTAGCAGGCAAGTGTCTTAGCCACTATGCTACCAGAGCTCTTTGTATTTTAAGCATTTTCAGGAACTTGGTATACATATGACTGGAACTTAAGCCTTTAGCTCAAAGGTTACTAAGTAATTTCCTCACTGTGAAAAGATCAAGGGGGAGATATCTTGACCACAGTAGTATATGAAACCCATTGCCATCAATTTGAATCCAGTTCATGGAGACCTCAGGTATGACAGAGTAGAATTGGGTTTCCTTGATTGTAATCTTTACAGGCTTTTCTTAGGCAGTACTGCTTGGTAAGTTATAACCACCAAATTTTTGGTTAGCAATTGAGTGGAACCATTTATGTCACCAAGGAACTTAGTAGTGAATAAACATTTCTCAAAGGACAGCAATGAAGCAACTATTTAATCTAGTTGCCAAGCTGTTCACTACTAAATAACTCTCTACCAATATTTTGAAAGTAACTCTTGTCTCACTGAAACCAAAAGCCTAATCTATAACAAAGGTCTACAAGGCTCTACAGAGTCCCTGCGTGGTGCAAAGGGTTAATTAGTTGAGCTGCTAACTGAAAGGTTGGTAGTTTGAGTCACCCAGAGATGGCTCAGAACAAAGATCAGGTGATTGACTTGTGAAAAATTGGCTATTGAAAACCCTATGAAGCACAGTTCTACCCTGACATACTTGAGGGTTCCGTGAGTTGGAATCAATTCTACAGCAACTGTCTTTGTTTTTGGTATAAAGTCCTATAGGATCTGGCCCTACCCCTTACCACCTGACCTCTTCTGCAACCCTCTCACCTGTTCCCTCAGCTCTAACCACATCACCTGCCTGCTGCAGCTCAAAGTGGGGCTGGGTGTGCTTTCTCTATCACTTGCCCTTGTTCTGCCTGCAGCATCTAGCCTCCAGTTATTGGTGCTACCCGCTCCCTTGCTTCTTCTTGGCTTTTGCTCAAATATCACCTGCACAGTGAGGTTCACCCTCACTCATACTAATTAAAGTGGAATCCGTTCCATCACCCTTGAATTTGCCGTGCTGCTTCCCAGTGTTAGTTTTCCTCCATGCCATTATGTATTTTACTGATCCCTGAAGGATGAATGAGAGCTCAAATGTAAAATTAAAAATTAGTAGGAAAGGACAATTTTATCAGAGGAGATATCAGGAAGAAAGGAATGGGGAGATAAAAGTCTAGGGTTGTCCTGGAGGCAACATAAAAGCACAACTCTGCACTGTAAAGTTTTTAAGTCCCAGGACTGGTGTCTGTCAATGGCCAGGGCTTTGCTCCCTGGGTTTGAGGGCTGGTTGGTGCAACCTTCCGCTCATGCTTTCTCCAAGCCAAAGCATCAGTGGCAGCCTAGAAATAGAGTAACAGTATCTCTGAAGGCAAAATAAATAATGTTCTGATGATTTAAGTACAAAAGAAAAAGAAAATGTATTAGCAGAGCAGATAGTCACAGATTCATTTTCCATCATTTATGCTTATAATTATCCAACAGAAATAGGAATTGGTCTCTGGATCTACTGGTGTGTTGCTGCTAGCCACAGGGCTAACAGTCACACTGGACTGTGCCACCTCACCGCAACCTGAGAGTCTGCATTTCACCCCACCCTCCCCACAGGACTCATGTGCCTGAGGCCAAAAACATGAATGTATGTTTAAACATGAGTATGGATATTGTATACCTAAATCAAGTCCTAGTCAAAGTATTCTCCTTTAGCATAATGCAACAACTCAAAACACTGACGTGAAGTCGGATCTGACTTATCGCGACCCCTCCTTGGGTTTCCAAGGCAGTATCACTATGGAAGTAGATTGCCCAACCTTCCTTCCGAGGAGTGGCTGGTGGATTTGAACCTCCAGCCTTCTGGTTAGGAGTCAAGTACCTTAGGCATTATGCTACCAGAGCTCCTGATTATTTAGTATAGGACCTGACATACAAAAGGTGCTTTGGAAATAATTTTAGATAAGCTAAATTTTGCATCAAGATTTGCTCTAGACTGTGACAGGACAGATGCTAGAGCACCCAGGTACCTTGTGCTGCTCCAGGATGCTTTTTGAGGGGATAAATATGTGGGTGAGGCATTAGATCAGTAGACTGGAAGTTCCAGAAATGAAAGGCCCAGAAATGCATATGAATTTCTTAAAGAATTGGAGATTAAAAGGGCTAATGTGAAGCTCCCAATTTATAGACCATTATTTTATTTGATCCCTGAATAATTTTGAAATATCCACATTGTTGTCTCCATTTGTATATAAGGAAACTGTACAGGATCATGTACATGTAAATTGCTCTGCATTCCAGTTTAAGGACTACATAGACCAAGGGGCAGTTGTATGAGTAGAACAAGGGGATATGGCATGGTTTAAAATCAGGGTTGTATTCTTTCACCATAATTAATCTGTATGCAGAGCAAATAATCTGATGATCTGGACTATATGAAGAAGAGCAAAACATCAGGATTGGAGGAAGACTCATTAACAACCTGTGATATGCAGATGACACAACCTTGCTTGCTGAAAGTAAAAATGACTTGAAGCACTTACTGATGAAGATCAAAACCTGCAGCATGAATTGCACCTGAGCATAAAGGAAACAAAAATCTTAACAATTGGACCGATAAGCAGCATCATGTAAATGGAGAAAGATTGAAGTTGTCAAGGATTCCATTTCCAGTGTAGTAAATTACATGATTTGGCTTTTCTAGCCATAGTATTTGTAACTCCCACTTTAGCATGAATAACTGAGTAGCTGCTTGTTAATGTCATCCATCAGGAGCAACAGAAAGCAATCTTCTGGGAAGTTTGCTCTCTCTCTCAGGTGTATAGAATTCTGATGTTGACATTGGTTAGTTTGGCCACTCTGGCAGACTCAAAAGGAGCCCTCCTAGAGGCAGGAGAGAGTATCTCTGACTGCTGGCTAAGAGAGATGCACTGCTGACAGCGATGTGCCACTGAGAGAAAGACATGAGAGAAATATGCTGCTGAGAGAGAGACATGCTACTAAGAGACTGAGAGATGGCCGGCTGCTGAGAGAGAAGGCAGGCTACTGAGAAACTGAGTGCATTCCTGAACTTGATTGTAGCCTAGAGGTTCCCTAATAAACCGCATAATCTGTGAGTTCTGTGTGGCCTCTGCAGTGAATTATTGAACCCAGCAGAGAGGTTGTGGGTGCTGCGGGAGGAAGGTTGGTGACAAGGTTAGTAAGAGGCTGGAGGGTGGCATCATGTCTGGCCTTATAGGAGCAGGCACTGGGCTGCTGATGGTGATTCTATCCTCCTCTTGTGTCATTAGAGGAGGTCAGATGTTGCCACCTCCCTGTCTCTTTAGCACCATTTTACTTGGATGCACAACCAATGGTTATAGAAGCAGCAGTAAAAAAATGAAATGACATATTGCATCGGGCAAATCTACTTCAAAAGACTCCTTTAAAAGATCCAAAGGCAAGATGTCATTTTAAAGACTAAGGTATGCCTGACCCAAGCCATGGTCTTTTCAGTAGCTTCATATGCATTTGAAAGTTGGACAATGAATAGGGAAGACTGAAGAAAAATTGATGTGTTTGAATTATGATGTTGGTGAAGAATATATATCATGGGCTGCCAGAAGAATGAACAAATCTGTCTTGAAAAAAGTATAGCTGGAATGCTTCTTAGTAGCAAGAATGGTCAGAATTTGTCTCTCATACTTTGGTCATGTTATCAAGAGGGACCAGTCCCTGGAGTAGGATATTTTTTTTTTGCTGAAGGTCAGCAAAAAAGAGGAAGACTTCAATGAGATGGATTGACACAGTAGCTGCAACAATGAGCTTAAGTATAGCAACTTAAGCAATTGTGAGGATGGCACAGGATCCAGCAGTGTTTCATTCTGTTGTACACAGGTTCTGTATGAGTCAGATCCAACTATAGGGCACCTAACAATAACAACAACAAGACCCCAGAATCCTCACTGCTAACCCCATAGCAGGATAAAACCACGAGCAAGACAAAGGCCCCTGCATTAAAATTACTTATCACTATCATGGTGGAAGTTAAGACAAACATCCAAGTGTCCTAACTATGAGTCTGGTTACAAGTGCCATGATGAGGCGTCTATAGCAACATTCAAAGGAGAGAATTCCTGTGTGGATAGGATCAGAACAGACTATATTGAGGAAGAATATTGTGAGCTGGAGCTGCCCAACAGCTTCAGGGTAGAGCTAAGAGCAGGGAGTAAGATGGAGAGAGAATGGCAAGGAGACACAGGGCCATGCAGGAGCCAGGGGTCTTGAGTTACCCCAGCTTTGCCACTTGGTGGTTCTGTGATCTCTGTATATTGTTGATCTCCCCTCACCCTTCTTTCTTGGAGAGGCTGTGAGAATTGGAGGCCATACATGTCCAGTGTCTCAATAAATGATTCCATCAATATGATATCTCAGTGAACCCTGGTGGTACAGTGATTAAGCACTTGGCTGTGAACTGAAAGGTCAATAGTTCGAACTCACCAGGTACTCCATGAGAAAAAGATGTAGCAATCTGCTTCTGTAAAGATTTACAACTTTGTAAACTAGACAGGGCAGTTTTACTCTGTCCTATAGGGTTAGTGTGAGTTGTAATCAACATGACAGCAATGGATTTGGGTTAGGAATATGGTATTGTGGGGAGCAGGAGGAGTAGTAAGCACAGAAAAGAAAAATGTATATGCTAGTTAAGGGCATGCATAAGAACAGAAATGAAACAGAAATAAAATTTAAATAGTTAAACAAGAAAAAAGAAGCTTGGCTACACAAACACACATATGTGAGTGAGTGAGTGCAAACTCAGACATGTAACAAAACCAGACACATTTCATCAGAGCCTTGGGGGTGGGCAGGGTTGGAAACAATTTTTACTTTTAGGAATAAAAATGATGGTCGCTTTGCTAACTAACTGCTTCTTGTCCCATATTTGGGGACCAACCAGGACAAGAAAAAGAAGTACTTTTCCCTGTCTTGAAATTCTTTAGTCAGACACTGGGCAACGCTTATGAGATGTGAGGTCTGGTCAATGGGGTCAAACCCAGAAATGTGCCGTGTTTCTCACAATCACAAAACTAAAATAATAATAATAATAATAAAGCACTCCCAAACAAGCAGCAACCCAAAAAAACAACATATTGCCATCCTGCAAAAAAAATCTAAGTGTGCTGAAAAAACAACAACATATGGCTGGGTGGGGTGTGACCAAAAGGAATATAGTTATCACGTTTTGAACATTCCTTTTACAGACTTGAGTGAAAAGAAATTTTCTAGGACAGAACATGGAGTAGTCCCAAAGCCTGTCTTCTTGAAAGCACAGTTGGGTACAGGAAAAGCAAAGAAGAGTTTATTCCAGGTGAGTTACAGCTGAAAGCCAGGAATGGAAACTCACCCTTGACCTAAGAATATGCTGAAAAGAACCAAAGCAGACAGAAGAGAGGGAGATAAGGCTGGGCTCATTGCTTTGTAACCAGAGTGCTATTGAGATTAAAACAGAGAGAGGAATGGAATGTACTTGAACATCCTCATTATCAACACCAAAGCCACAATCACACTGATAATAGCTCTGGGGTGCCATCATTATGTACCTGGAATCTGGGTTTCATTTGAACAAAACAGAATCAGCTTCAAGTGCAGTGCTCTGCTGGGGATCTGGCTTATATAACTGTTTCATAACTCAAGGTGAAGTCACACAGCAAGGATAGAAGAGTGCTGGGAAATGAGTTTTCAAACTTTGGGACTTTTGCTATTTAGCTAAACTTGGCCCATGTTCCCACTTGCTTGCACAAACCAATGGTAACTACCACTGAGCCTCTCTCCGCAGACTGGCACCTCTAAGGCCCACTTGTTCTTTCAGTAGAAAATGATAGCACCTCTGCTCTGTACCAGGTTTGGAGGTGCAAAAGACACCTGCTCTCAGTGAGCTTGCAGTCTAGCAGGCATAGGGATACGCGAATAGATCACTAGGACTCATTGTGTTAAGTGCCTGTATCCACAAGTGACCACTACATGCATCCACTACAATCCCCATGTGCCAAAAAGGAATGCTCCTTATTTTTAAAATGACATCACCCTCTTCTTGCTTTCCTTTCCCTATCTCTACAGGTAATGCTTGTATGGTGGAATAAAGAAATGAAATGTGCCCATCCAAGGTATCTCATGGTCTTTCGGTATAAATATTCTCTTTCACGTAAACTCAGTCTACCTTGAATAAATGTTAATTTCAGTACCTAAAACAATCATTCTGGGTTCTCCACTTGCCACCTCCATCCCTTCTCCTATTTTCCTATCCACAAGATTGATGAGTTTGAAGTGGAAGAAGAAGCCGCAAGGTAGTGCTCAAGTACCATTTTGCTCTACGGGATGCTGACTGCCTTCTCAGTCATTCTGACCTACCTCCTGTGCAGCACCATCTTCTCTGAACACAGGAATTTCCTAAGAGGCTTGGAATTTTCCTAGGCTTCTGCAATGTAAGGAAAAGCTATTCTTCTCTGGATTTCCCATTAACTTTCTGGTTATTTCTAACTCAACTACACCCCCCGCAGATTCAGCACCAAAGCTAGGGAAGATAAAACACTCACATCTGAACGATTGCCATTTGCTTTTCCTCTCTCTCTTTCACACACTGGAAAGGTATGCAATCTTTCTTCCTATGTAATGGGAATTGCTCCTATGTCATGTCCCATAGGTGGCATTTGCACGCTATCTCTATGAGACAAAATGTTGGAATGGCTACAAAACAAACAAAATACCAGATTACTAAAACATTATGATAGATCAGGAGGTATTAAAAAAAATAAGACCTCAACAACGTTATGGTAGTTTAGACATTTTGAGGCAAGTCTACCAATTCTGAAAACATGAATTTCTCACCCTTGATTTCTGCCCCAAAGTGACATTTAGAAATACCTAGAACTGAAGCCATTCACTGTTACTATACATTTTTCCCAAGAAAATCAGCACACAGTCATTTTCAGAAGCCCAGTGCCTACAACTTCATGAGAACTTAAACATTATGACTTATAAGAAGTCTGAAAATATTTTAAAAACTGTAATACTTGAGAAAGGAAATTTTATTCCAGTTAAATTATAATGACTGTGATGGGTTGCAATTCCCATCTGTATATTGTTCTTCAATGGACCTTGCCACTCCATCAATATGTGACATCTAATGCTTCTTCTCTTGAATCTGGGCAGGGTTATAAACTACTTCAACCAAGAGTTCCATGCAAGAGACACTATGTGACTTTCCAGGCAAGTTATTAAGACCATATATCTTCTACTTGATTTCTGATCATTCATGTTTCCTGAGTTCTATATTGAAGTCCAACTACCATGTGGCCATCATGCTATAAGGAAGTCAAGCTCCATGAAAAGGCCAGGTGTAAGTATACTGGCCACCAGTCCTAGTCCTTAATCATCCAGTCTAAGCACCAGCCAATGAGTGAATGAGCCTTCAAATGATTCCGGCCCCTAGACATCTTGTTAGCACCAAACTTTGCATGCTCCCACTTATCTTGGTTACCTACTGCTGCTGTAACACAAATGCCACAAGTGTTTGGCTTCAAAGAGCATCTATTTATTTTCTCACAGTTCTGGAGGCTAAATGTCCAAATCAGCATCTTGGATATGTCAATTCCTTCCTTGTCAGTGGTGTTCTTTGGTTCCTGGGAGTTCTTGTAAATTATCCTCAAATAGTGCCTGTCTTCTCCCATGTGTTCACTTCTCTGTGTCTATTTTGCTCTTCTTGTAGCTCAGAAGTGACTAAATTAAAGACACTTCCTACACTAGTATGGCCTCATCAGTATAACCAAAAAGACCCCACTATTTCCAAATAGGATTACATCGACAAGATTAGGAGTTAGGATTCCAACATGCATTTGGGGGAGAAGACACAGTTCAATCCATATCAACACCTGAGACCCAAATTTTTCCTGCTCTTCCTTATCCTAATTCCTGACATGCAGAATCTGTGAGCATAATAAAGTGATTGCTTTAAGCTACTAAATTTTGGAGTGATATGTTATGCACACAGTACATGGAACAATGGCTTAATTTACGTGTTTGCACATTTGCATATTTTTGAAATTATCTCAGTCAAGGCCTTAGGAATGAATCTCTGTTGAATTCAATAATCAAAAGTGAGAATGAACTGAATTATGTTTCTTCTATTGAGGAAGATAGGAAACACCATGAGTGAACTGTATAAACAAGACTTTCGTGTATGAACATTAGGTCAAGTTTTGGACAATTTGGTTTTGGGATAATGCATGCAATTTTCCTACAATAACAAAAACTAGATGAGCCTAGAGGGAGGCAGGGCACAGGGGATGTTTTACTATGAATAGCAATCATTTTTTATCTCAAATAATGATCTGTAGAAATTACTAGAACTAAGTACATATTATGAAGTTTATAATGAGGGATATAACACTTTACAAAGGAAAATTTCACTAGATTAAATTGAGGCTTGAAAGAACAGAGTAAACTGCATGAAGTTTGACTACTGTGTCCATTAAGTTGAGGAAATTTACCTTTTTTTTTTTCTTTTTGGAGAAAGTGGAAAAGTGGGCTTTGCCTCAAGTTGTGTGGAACTTGCTCTCTGACAAGAGTTTGGAGACTTCATATTCTGAAACCACTGATTCTGTTAGCAGGGAACAGCTACTGTAAGCTGAGTATGCTGTGTTCCTGCCTTCCTTACTGTTTTCCATTGGTCATTTTTATAGTTATGAACTATGATAGGCCAGAAATACATACAGTCTTTGAATTAAGATACAGTATGCTTTCTCTGATAATTGTGAGCCCTATAGATGTCTTGGGGAACAAATTTTAATATTGAAAAAACCGCTGCAAGGAACTGAACCCATTTCAACACTTGATCAACTGCCACTATATGAGAAGCAATGGTCATGATACTGAAGACCCAAAAAATGAAGAGGAAGTACTCCAGGCAGTATATAAAAAATAATTACACTAGACAGTGATTCCTGTGCATATCTTTATGATAACATTTATTACACTGTGTTGAAATTGTCTACATATGTGTCTGTCTCTTTAACTAGGGAAAACATCCTGTCTAGTTTATCTTTATATCTCTAGCATTTAGCATAGATTTTTTGGCTCAGAGAAAGCATTCAATAACTATCATTTTAAAGGAATTGAACCAGAAGTAAAAGAATAGAAATAGAAGCATCTATATGACATAGAAATTCTGCAGGTCAAAAGCCTGGGAATTGTCCTGGGTTCCTTCTCCTTTCTCTCAACTCCCATACCCACGTGCTCCCTTGGCCCTGATGTTTCGCCCTCCTAACTCTCTCTAGAATCGATGTCTTTCTCTCCTTCCCTACTGCTACTGACTTCAATTCAGTAAGGACCTGATCATCCATTTCCTAAACTGTTGTGGTAGTCTCCAAAATTGTACCCTGCCCCCTATCTTGCCTACCTCCAATTCATTCATCACACAGTCGTGAGCGTGACGTTCCTAAAAAAGCAAATCAGGTATGTTACTTCACTGCTTAAAAACTCTCAAGATCTTCTCTTTGTCTACAGGGTCAAGTACAAATCACCTGGAATAACATTCAAAGATTCCACAGTCTGACCTATAGCCATTTCTTCAGATACATTTCCCATAGTTATCCAAATTCCTCCTTATAAAGATGGTCAAAGGGATCCACTTTCAGCCCCATTAATGCTATTTTAAATCTACGTATCTTCACACATTCTGTTTTCCTAGTTACAAATTCACTTCCTTCCTCTTCCCCCTCCCCAGCCCTACTTTAATATGATTGATAAAGTTCTACTAATCCTCCAGAACCTACTCAACTGGCAACTCCTACCTGAAAGCCTTCTTGATCACCTTCTTTATACCTTCTACATACCTCTACCATTCAGAGCATAGCTTCAAGAGATTGAGGCTACTTATTTTTTTTTTTTTTTGGTCTTAGTTATGAGTGCTGCTATAACAGAAATACCCAAAGTAGGTGGGTTTAATGAACAGAAAGTTACTTTTTTCACAATTTAGGAGGCTAAAAGCCCACATTTGGGGTGCCAGCTCTGAGGAAAGCTCTCTGTCCACTCTGAGGGAAGGTCTTTGTCTCTTTTCAGCTTCTGTTCTATGGTTCCTTGGTGAACTTCATGTGGCCTGGTATTTAGCCTTCCCTCCACTTGCACTTGCTTATTTGGTTGCTCTGCTGCTCCTTTATATCTCAAAAGAAGTTCTGGTGGCACAGTGGTTAAAGCATTTGTCTGCTAACTAAAAGGTTGGCAGTTCAAATCCACCAGCTGCTCTGTGGGAGAAAGATGAGGTTGTCTGTTTTTGTAAACATTTACAGCCTTGGAAACTCTATGGGGTATTTCTACTCTGTCCTGTAGAGTTGGTATGAGTCAGAATTTCCTCTATTACAGTGGGTTTGATTTTTGGGTTATATCTCAAAAGAGATCAAGACACACCCTACACTAATACTGCCTCTTTAACATAACAAAGAAAACCCATCTAAAATGGAATCATAGTGAAACCTGTGAGAACCAGGACTTCTCAGGACTGCCTTATTTTTCTGAGTCTTGCAAGTTTTCTACCTTTGACAGGGTGTAGTCTCACGACTTTTTTAAAGCTTGTTTTAGTGACAAATATTTGAGTTTTCCTTGTCTGACAAGTTTCCACCTGACACAGATTCTGGCTTTCACAAGTTTTACTATATGACCATAAGATTCAGGGTTAGGATTTGCAACATACGTTCTTGGAAGACAATTCAATCCACAATGTTGATGTTGTTGTTAGTTGCTGTCAGGTCTGCTCCAGTTCATGGTGACTCTGTATAAAACAGTGGAACATTGTCCAGTATTGTACCATCTTCATGATTGTTGATACACTTGAGTTCATTGCTATGGCCACTGTGTAGTTTGAGTGCCTTCTAAACTAAGGAACTTATTTCCCAACACTGTATTGGACAATATTCTGTTGTAACCTGTAGGGTTTTCATTAATTAATTTTCAGAAGTAGATCGGCAGGGTTTTTTTCCTAGGCTGTTTCAGCTTCACTGAAACCTGTCCACCATAGGTGATAAACCAAAAACCAAACTCACTGCCGTTGAGTTGATTCAGATTCATTGAGACCCCTCCTTGTGTTTCCAAGGTGGTGTCTCTATGGAAACAGATTACCCAGTCTTACTTCCAAGGAGTGGCTTGTGGGCTTGAACCACCAGCCTTTTGGTTAGCAGTCAAATGCCTTAGGCACTACACCATCAGAGCGCCTCCATAGGTGGTACTGCTGGTATTTGAAATACTAGTGGCATGCTTCCAGCATCATAGCAACATGCAAGCTACTAGAGGATGGCAAACTGACAGACAGGTGCTGAACTCCAAACGCTTACCAGCTGGGTGGTCTGGGCCAAATGGCTTAACATCTTGGTGCCTGGTTTTGGTTCTCTAGTCCTGCTGTAACAAAAAATATTATAAGTGGATGATTTCAACAAACAAGGATTTATTCTTTTACAGTTTAGGATGCTAGAAGTCTGAGTTCAAAGTGGGCTCAGTGAGTACTCTAGGGTCTGGGTAAAAGCCCCTAGACCTTGAGCTTCAGCTCTGCCTCTTGCTCCTGGCCCCCTGAAGCTGTAGGCTTCTCTTAATTCAGGCAGTTGTGGGCTGCTGAGGCTGACAAACCAAGACTGACAGGTAAAATGGCATTGTCCCAAGATTATTAAGCAATGTGAGAGGTCACTAGTTTAAGTTCAGAAACAGTCTCAAGTTCAGCAAGCAACAAGGCAGACTGCTGAATGAAGACTCAGCTACATTGGGTCCAAGTGTGCCCAAAAGCTCAAGACCTTTCTCAAAGCTTCTTCTTACATACTGGAAGCAGCCCACATCCCTAAGGCAGGTGCTCAGCTGCTCACTGCAGACTCCACCATGGAGTTGATTACCAGCTCCATTATGGAAAATAACTACATCCAGCTTCCTAGTCACTCAAAACCATGGCCCAGCCAAGCTGACACACAGCTTTAACTACCACGTGCCTTAGTTCTTCATCTGTAAAATAATCCTTCTGGGTGCCAGGGGCTGAATTTTATAGGATGACTCAAAGGTCTATTTTGCCTTCTGCCAGAGTTTGACTAGTAGGGCTCTCTCTCTAATGTTTAGAGGCCTGGAGGAGAGTGAGAGCCAGGTGTTTATCCTGCTTTCCTCCCTGTCAAAGTTCCCTCTCCCCAAGGCCATAGTTCCTGTACTAAAGCCCTTCCAGCTGTTACAGTTGCTCTCTTCTG
Organism: Orycteropus afer afer; assembly: GCF_000298275.1. Classification (NCBI taxonomy): domain Eukaryota; kingdom Metazoa; phylum Chordata; class Mammalia; order Tubulidentata; family Orycteropodidae; genus Orycteropus; species Orycteropus afer. The sequence continues at coordinate 85,319 of NW_006922179.1, forward strand.
GATCCTATTCTCTCCTTTTCCTTATCTCAGGCCAAAGTAGGTAATGGCTTCCCCTCTGTTTTCCTTTAGAGCACTTCACCACCCCTTGCTGGTTACCCTTCCCCCTGCCCACACTTTTGTAAATAGCCCTTTCATTAGGCTATCCTCAATTTGCCATTTGAGTGGGCCACCTGTTTCTTGTTGGGATGCTGACTGATACAGCAGTCTATTGGCTCAAGAAAGTTATATGGCTAGGACTGTCATTCAGCTCTTGTGTTCCTCATTTCTAGCATAGTACCTGATACAAAATATTCGATTTACATTTATTACTGAATTAATGAGTAAATGAGCAATTAACACTCTCTGAGGGAGGAGATGGGAGTGAGGAAAGACTTCAAAGAACAGGTGATTGTTGACCTGGGTTTATGAAGAAGTTATTGGGGGAAGGAAAGTCCTCGTAAGAAAAAGTAGCATGTACAAAAGTACAAGGCATGATGGTGTTTCAGAAACTACAAGTCATAATTATTACTGATCCATGAAGTACATTGGGATCCTACATAAGCTTTGTTTGAGAGAAATACTTCTAATAGTAGCTTAATTAACAAAAAGTGTCTGCCTTGAGCATTATGCTCTTTTAAGAACATCATAAAAGACAATATGGCCTCAAATTGACAACAGCAACTTGAAAGATTAGATAGGAACCCTAGGTGGCAATGAGTTTACCCAAAGAATATAATCAATGTCACTAAATGGTACATGTAGAAACGAATTGGTGTAAGTTTTTTTTTTCCTTGTGATTTTGGTGAGTTTACAGAGCAAATTTGCTTTCCATACAGCAGTTCACATACACTTTGTCTCATGACATTGCCTACAATTTCCCACAATGCAACATCTCCTTTTCCACTTCCTTTCCATAGTTACCTCTTCCCTGTGTCCTTCGCTTCATGCACTCCTATCACCTGAGCTGTTTTTCTGTGCATACACAGCCCTTTTATTCTCCCATGATTGTTCTATCCAAAGAGTGTATCTACCTAGTGTAAATGTTCACCTCATGTGCCTGTATTTTATTTGACTGGAAGCCACAATTCCAGACCTGAAGGGCAACTAGGGACCATAATCTCAGTGGTTCGTTCCATCAGGCTCTATCAAACCAGCAAACCTGGTCCTTTTTTTTTTTTTTCCAAATGATTTTGAGTTTTGTTCCATCATGTTCTCCCACTCAATCCAGGAACTCCTACATAGATCCTCTCTGAGTGGTTGACAGTGATAGCTGGGCACCATCTAGTTCTTCTGGTCTCGTACTCATATGGGCTGAGGATCAAATGGTGGACCAGTTGCCTGGACTAGTTGTTTCCATG
>NW_006922179.1:86935-105938 GCF_000298275.1 Orycteropus afer afer
TGGGTTTCTGAGGCAGTAATCTTTATGGAAGTAGATTGCCCAATCTTGCTCCCATGGAGGGGCTGGTGGGTTTGAACCACCAACCCTCTGGTTAGCAGTCAGATACCTTAGACACTGTGCTACCAGAACTCCTTATAGGTATACATATGTGTGTGTATATGTATATGTATACATATACACACACTCGTATATGTATAATATACATATACACACACATGTATATAAACACTATACACAATCACACATATATACATATATATTACTCACTGCCATTGAGTCCATTCCAACTCATAGTGACCCTCTTTTTGGGTTTCCAAAGTGATAAATCTTTACAGAAGTAAATTGCCCATTCTTCTTTCAGTGGAGTGGCTGGTGGGTTTGAACCTCCAACTTTCTGGTTAGCAGTCAAATGCTTTAGGCAAGGCACACACTCATTTATGACAAGAAATTTGGAAGACAGCTACCTGGCCAACTGACTGGAAGAAATCCACATTTGTATCCATTCCAAAGAAAAGTGATCCCACAGAATGTGAAAATTACCCAACAATATCATTAATATCACATGTAAGTAAAATCTTGCTGAAGATAATTCAAAAATGATTGCAGCAGTATATTGACAGAGAACTTCCAGAAATGCAAGCTGGATTGAGAAGAGGACGTGGAATGAGGAATATCAAAGCTGATGTCAGATGGATCTTGGCTCAAAGCAAAGAATACCAGAAAGATGTTTATTTATATTTTAATGACTATGCAAAGGCATTCAATTATGTGGATCATAATAATTATGGATAACATTGAGAGGAATGGAAATTTCAGAACACTTAATTGTACCCATAAGGAACTTGTACATAGACCAGAAGGCTGTCCTTCAAACAGAACAAGGAGATACTGCATGGTTTATAATCAGGAAAGGAGAGTATTAAGGTTATATCTTTCACTATACTTTTTCAATCTGTATGCTGAACAAAGAATCCAAGAATCTGGACTATATGAAGAAGAGCATGGCATCAGGATTGGAGGAAGACTCACTAACAACCTGCGATATGCAGATGACACAACTTTGCTTGCTGAAAGTGAAGGTAAATTAAAGCACTTACTGATGAAGATTAAAGACACCAGTCTGCAGTATGGATTACATCTCAACATAAAGAATATGAAAATCTTCACAACTGGACCAATAAACAGCATCACAATAAATATAGAAAAGATTGAAGTTGTCAAAGACTTCATATTACTTTGTTCTATAATTAATGCCAATGGAAGCAGTAGTCAAGACATCAGATGACATATTGCACTGGAAAAATCAGCTGCAAAAGACCTCTTTAAAGTGCTGAAGAGCAAAGATGTCTATGTGAAGACAAAAGTACAACTAACCCAAGCTGTGTTATTTTCAATCGCCTCATATGCCTGTGAAAGCTGGACAATGAATAAGGAAGACCAAAGAAGAGTCAATATTTTGAGTTGTGGTGTTGGTGAAGAATACTGAAAGTACCATGGACTGTCAGAAGAACTAACAAATCTGTCCTAGAAGTGCAGTTGGAATGATCCTTGGAAGCAAGAATGGCTAGACTTCATCTCACCTACTTTGGTCATGTTGTCAGAAGTGACCATTACCTGGAGAAAGATACCATGTGTGGTAAAGTGGAGTATCAATGAAAAGCTGAAGACTCTCAATGAGATTGATTGACACAGTGGTTGCAACTATGGGCTCAGTTATAGCAAGGATTGTGAGGCTGACACAGGACTGGGCAGTGTTTCATTCTGTTGTACATAGGGTCACTATGAGTTGGAGCTGACTCAACAGCACCTAACAACAACATATGTATATAAATCCAAGCCCACTGCCATTGAGTAGATTCCAACTCATAGTGACCCTCATTGGGTTTCCAAGGCTGTGCATCTTTACGGAAGTAGATCAAAAGTAGATTGCCTCATCTTCTTCCTGCAGAGCAGCTGGTAGCTTGGAACTGTCAACCTTTTGGTTAGCAGCCTTACCCTCTACACCACCAGAGCTCCTTAGTGCCTAAGGCATTTGACTGTTAACCAGAAGGTTGGTGGTTCAAACCCACCAGCCACTCCTCAGAAGGAAGATTGGGCAATCTACTTCCATCCTGATATAGCCTCAGAAACCCAAGGAGGGGTCGCTATGAGTTGGCTCCAAGTTGACTGCAGTGAGTTTGGTTTTGGTTTGGTTTATATATATACATATATATATATATATATGTGTGTGTGTGTGTGTGTGTGTGTGTGTGTGTATGTATATGTATATGTATATATATATATGTATATGTATATATTTATTTTTACATATATAAAGAAGCAGTAGTTCTTGGCACCATTGACTTATCCAACCTCCTGTCTTTACAGATGTGGAAAATCACATCTGAGATATTGCCTAAGTTCACTGCAAGCCCTTTGGAGCACTGTGTCCATTTGTGACAGGGATGGGTGTTCAGGCCTCTTGACTCTATCTGCTACCCTGAGTATACTAAGCCCTAGAAAATCAAAGTATTCAAATCCCATGGAGTGAAACCAAGAACACGACAGACCTCTAGGCAAACACATTAATGGGGCCAAACTCTGCTTTGTCAGACTCATTGCTTGCCAGATGAAGTTGGCTGGGTCAACAAAGCTCTGGGCTAGAGCCCTTGGGAGGCTATGGATGTTGCCTTACAATACACAGACACAATTAGGCCAAAATCCATTCCACATGATTCTCTTTGCCAGAAAGCTGGCCTTGGAGTCAAGCTTTCCAAGCCTGAGATACACTGCTGGCCTGCAAGATACAGTCATGGGCTCCTCTTCTGCGGATCTGTGTCACTGCTGCAGAAGTAGAGCCACAAAGAAACTTGAGAGACCAGTGCCCAAGTAACAGGAGAGAGCGCCTCATGGGAAACCTCAACCTGCCACTTGTTAATTGCAACTACTTTCCTCCATGTGTTTGTTAGTAGTAACTACAGAAAGGAAAGCAAAATGGATATTGCTGACAGTGTTATAGTAGTGACCACATCTATCTCCTTCACTTTGTATACCTATAATCCAACATATTTGTTTTTGTTCTCTACCACCTCTCTAAAAGAAAATACCACAATGTTGGTTTCAACAAACAAGGATTTATTCTTATACAATTTAGGAGGCTAGAAGTCCAAGTTCAATGTGCCAGCTCTAGGAGCTGGATAAAAGCCTCTAGACCTTGGGCTTCAGCTCTACCTCTTGCTCCCAGCTCACTGAAGCTGGAGACAGCTCTTAACTCAGGCAACTCTGGGCTGCTGAGGCTGACAAACCAAGGTCAACAAGTGAAATGGCACAGTCCTAAGATAAGCAGACAACATGGCAATCCACTGGTTCAAATCCAGGAACAATCTCAAGATTGGCAAAGAACATGGCAGTTTGCAGAATAAAGATTTTGCTATGTACAGGGTCCAAGTGTGCCAAAAAGCTCAAGACTGTTCCCAAAGCTTCTCCTTATATACTGGAAGCAGACCACATCCCTAAAGCCAGCTACTCAGCTGCTCACTGCAGTTTCCACCATGGAGTGGATTACCATTCTCATCACAGGGAATTACTACATCCAGCTGCCCAGCCACTGAAAACCAGGCCCAGCCAAGTTGACACAGCTGGGAGCCAAGCTGACACATAACTTTAACTACCACAATGTTCAAGCATAAACTGAATGAATGTTATATGTCTCTTCCTTGAGCTGCTTGGATAACTGGCTACAGTTACAGGAGTTTTGGTGGCCTGGTGCCTAAGGTGTTTGACTACTAACCAGAAGGCTGGAGATTCAAATCCACCAGCCACTCCTTGGAAAGAAGGTTGGGCAATCTACTTCCATAGTGATACTGCCTGGGAAACCCAAGGAGGGGTCGCTATGAGTCACATCTAACTCCATGCCAGTGAGTTGGCTACAGTTACATTGTTGTTGTTATTGTTTAAAGTAATAAAATGACTTTCAGTTACCAAGAAGGGACAGTTAGCATCATTTTAAAACTGAGATCCAGTGTGAAAATTTGCTATGCTAATGAAGTTCAAATCCATAGGCTAAGGCTACAATTAGAATTTTTAGTACTGGTGATACAAGTCTCCAATTCCTCATAGAAAACTTTTGGGAATAGATCTGTTTCGGAATTAAGAAGTTTTGGATTTTAGAAAGATTAGATGCCTACATCATATCATTCAATATTCCCAGGGAGAGGGGTTCTGAGCAACACATCATAATTAAACATACTGTTATTTTTATAGCAAAAGGTATGTAGATTTAATACTAAGTGGGATGAATAAAGACTTGGATTGCATCAAGCAAATTCAGATTATGTTTTGACACCAAATAATTTTGCTATACATTCACAAAAGACTCCAATTTTCAGAGCTTTTGGGCTTTAGAATTGAAGATAAGGGATGATGGACCTGGTAGTAATAGCCAATGCTTACTGTGTGTTTATGAGGTCCCTGGCTGGTGCAAATGGTTTGTGCTCAACTACTTATCTAAAGATTGATGATTCAAACCCATCCAGCAGCTCTGTGGAAGAAAGACCTGGCAATCTGATTCTTTAATATTACCACCAAGAAAACCCTATAGAGAAGCTCTACTCTGTAAGACATGTGGCTGTCATGAGTTGGAATAGACCCAATGACAACAGGTTTGGTTTTGTTTTTTACTGTGTTTAAGATTGTGCTAAGCACTTTACATATATTAACCCACTTAATCTTTAAAGGAGAGAGGCAATGACTAGTAGATCCATTTTACCAATGTTGAAAACTACTCCTAGAGAGCTTAAGTAATATATCTCTGTCATATGGACAGAGAGGCAGAGAAAATTGATCTGCCAAAAGGTAGAGAAGATTGAAGGAGATGTAGAGACAAACAGTGGACAATGAGACATTTTATAGTTCTAAATTCTGATTTAGACCCTTCCTGTGGGCTTGCTTCTTTCTTGCCCTTGTGTTTTAATATATCCTTGTTTCCTAATAAATTCTTCCTTTTTGCTTAATCCGATTTCAGAGGGTTTCTATTACTTGCAAACAATTGTTGTTGTTGTTAGGTGTTATCGAGCTGTCTCCAAAGCATAGTGACCCCACCTTGGGTTCCCGAGGCAGCATCACTACGGAAGTGGATTGCCCAACCTTCCTTCCGAGGAGTGGCTGGTAGGTTTGAACCACCAGCCTTCTGGTTAGCAGTCAAGTACCTTAGGCACTACGCCACCAGAGTTTCAACTGCACACAATTAGTCCCAGCTAATACAGATACAACCAATACAGATACAGATAGGGTAGATATTATTTATCCCAACTTTATAGGTAAGGACATTGAATCTCAAAGGATTGAGTGACAATATAATAATAGTAATAATAATAATAAACCACTAAAACAAAGCAAAAGATTAAAAACCTTTGCTGATTGAAGTCCAACTAGTACTCACACAAATGTTGTTTGCCTCTTTCTATATATCAAGTGGCCTTTTACTATGTAAAAGCATAAATTTTCCAGATGACTAGTTAAATGTTATATTTGGATAAAAGTTTCATGGCACAGCATTATAAGATTATAAAGAATCCTTTTAATGTAGAACCAGTACATGTTGAAGAACCACACATAAGAATGTTGACATGTCATTATACACTGAACTGAAAAATCGACCAAGGTGAATGGGTTGTAATTCTCAGGGTTTGCGTGTGGTGGGCGGGGGTGGAGGAAGTGAAGAGAACAGCAGGAACGGGATTCTTTATCAGTATGAGCAATATCCTTTGGCTTGTCCATTAGCTCAAGACTGTTTCCATAATGAATGGTGACAATATTGCCGATTGCTCCTAGGGCAACCATAGATCTTCTGAGCACGCTGTAGGTCTTAGCTCCTCTTTGGCAGCATAGATGTTTCTTTAATTTATTTAGGCTATCTTACACAATATACTGCTTAATTCACTACTTGAGAGCGTAACATTTAGCAGGCAAGCCACAAAACACCTTATCTCAGGCACTATGCTATAGCCAGAAAATGTGAACCAAAATGCTCAATTCTATACTTTGAGATAGGTAGGCTCTGGCTTTGCTTATCATTGGAGATGCCTAAGGAGTCTGTCTATATCTGTCTGTCAGAGGTGGCTTGCATGCTGCTATGATGATTTCAGCTCTGCCACCAGTACTTCCAATATCAGCAGGGTCACCCATGATAAACAGTTTTCAGCAGAACTTCCAAACTGAAACAGATATGGAACAAAGGCCTGGCAATCTACTTCTGAAAATTAGACAATTGAAACTTTATGAATTACAACAGGACATTGTCCAATTCACTTGCTTTGGAGACATCATCAGGTGGGATCAATGGCTAGGAGAGGATTTCTTATTTGATGAAGTAGAGGGCCAAGAAGAGCTACCTAAACTCTTGGAGGAATAGTGTACCAGTACAGCAGCCTTAGTGATGGATTTGAACATGCTAGCAATTGAGAGAATTATGCCGGACCAGGCAACATTTCAATTTGTTGTACATACAGCAACAAGGAGTACATAGTCATGCTTAAAATGGGAATTTTACAAGACTGTATATCCATGTTCAACAGACAAGGCCTTACCTAAGAGTTTGGTCCAAGTCCACAGGTAAAATCTTATTAAATAAATGCAGGAAAGGAAGTGTAGTTGTGGTGCAACATAATATGTAAGAAAAAAGTACGTTTTGCTAAAAAGATCCCTGGTCTCGGTCAGACTCAGGGTTCAGTCCAGACTCTAGTATAAGTCACCTGTGTGACCTTGAATGAGTCATTTAAACTCTCTGGGACTCTGGTTCCTTCCCTGGAAAATTAGCAGATTAGATTAAATGCTCTTAAAAGTCCCTCTAAACTTCTAAGTTTGGAAATTTTAGAGTACTTGAAACGTTTTGAGTGTAAAGAGTTCAGTAAGGTTGAATAGGAAAATCACAGAACATAGGCTAAAATAATTACTAAATTCTGGGCATGGAACGAGTCAGTGAGCTTCTCTGAGTATCAGTTTTGTCAAGTGAAAAAATTAGTCAGTGCAATCTCAAGATCACACAACTACTACGTGAAGCTAATGACATAACAAATGTTAAAGTGCTGAGAATGGTAAGGATTTTGCTGACATTTTAGAACAATCCCTAACCCTAAGGACTGCCATCTAGTGACCACTAACATAATTACATGCCTCTTTGCTTGCTTTGGGCGACTTAAAACCTTAAAAAAGTGCTGCACAAATGGGACTTAAGAGTGTGATTTCTATCAGTTCCCACATTAATAAATGCCAGTTAGAGCCTAAATTTTTATGGCCGAATTCTGAAAGAAAAGTATCTTGATAAAAAACCCAAAACCAAACTCGCTGCCCTCGAGTCGTTTTTCTGACTCATAGCGACCTCTCCTTGTGTTTCAGAGGTGGTATTACTACGAAGTAGATTGTGCCACCTTCCTTCTGAGGAGTGGCTGGTGGGTTTGAACCGTCAGCCTTCTGGTTAGTAGTCAAATGCCTTAGGCACTATGGTACCAGAGCTCCTATCTTAATAAAAGTATTGGCTTTTTTTTTTTTTTTTTCTATCCTCTTTAAGTAATGGTGTTACGATTTCCTTTTAGCAAATTACCATTTCTCTGATAGATACACACTATGACAAATCCAAGCTGGAATTTGAATCTTGAATAGAGGTACTAGGAAACTGAAGATGGTGAAAGTGTCTGGAATTGACTGACAAAGTAGTTCCTGTAACCCAAAAATAACCCACAAAATTACTTGTTACTTCTCATTTGTCGAACATGAAGCTTCAATTTTCCCATAAGGTTTTTAAGGATTCTGTATAATTGTAATAATATCTTCATTTTATGTAAGTGATGTATTTATTTTGTTCTTTGTGTTCTAAGTATCCAAACAGATATAAGAGCCAGAGTGTGCAAGGCTGACCCAAAGAGCCGTGGTCATGTTTGCAGCAACACAATGGCAATAGAACTGCTATTATTGGTCTTACTATGAACCATGCTAAAATTTTATTATGTACTATTAATTTAATTATCACAATCATCTTTGATGTGTTGCTGTAAGTCCCCATTTTACAGATAAGGACGGTAAAATGGAAAGAAGTAAGTAACTTGCCTAAGGACATAATGTTGATAAAGGCAAAGTCAGAATAAGCCCTGGGCATTTTTGGTGACTAGCAGTAAGAATAACATGACCACTTATTTCTGTAATTTGTGCATTGTATTTCTTTGTATGAAGGCTGAGAATGCTATCAGCTATATGACATTGTGAGCCTAATTGAAATTATCAAGAAAGATGCTATGTTTATTAACTCTATGTTGTTATTATTATTATCTGAATTGCTATCAAGTACCTCTCTGCTATCTTAGGCTGGCTTTTCTAGAGAAGCAAAACCAATGAAGTTTTGTTGGGTTAATATATATATGAAGATTTATCTCAAGGAAATGGCTCACATGTCTGTAGAGGCTGCCACTTTCCAAATGTGTGCATCTGACATCAGGCTGGAAGCTTTTCCAGACACACATAGCTGCAGGAGAACTCAAGATCAGCAGGTCAGATGGCAAGGTGCTGGCTCATAGCGGTGGGGCTGACGAATCCAAGATCGACAGGTAAGATGGCAGGTTCCTGCCTCACAAGCTGCAGAAGCTACCAAATCCAAGTTTAGCAGGCAATGTGGCAGGCTACTGGCTTGAATCCAAAGAACCAGAGGTCACATGATGACAAGCCAGATGCAAGATTCAGATCAAGGAAAAAGCAGAAAGCTTTGCTAGAACGTCGTATGTATTGGAAGCAGGCCATATCTCTGAGGAAACTCCCCTTTAATTGATTGGCTACTCCGAGGAGCCCACATAATGGAAGTGATTACATTAAATCAGATCTCCTCATGGGGGGTGACTGCATCCTAACTGCCAAACCACTGGGAATCATAGCCCAGCCAAGTTGAAACACGACTTTATACACACCTTGTCAAGTTGGCACCTGTACACATCTCTTTAAAATCAAAAAACCAAACACATCTCCTTAAACCATACATAATCTCTAAATAAAAACAATTATAAAGTCATTCTTGTACCTAACATGATACAATGGTAATCAAGATCAGTCACATGAGAAAACACAGTAACTCCCTTTTTTGTCTGTTGGTCCAGAGGCATGAGGAACCCAAAGTAGCTGGGTGGCATTCTTAACTTCCAGTTCAATGGAATCAGTATTGTGTCTCTTGTTGTTGATTTTGTTGTTGTTATGTGCTGTTGAGTCGGACCCGGCTCATAGCGACCCCTCCTTGGGTTTCCAAGGCAGTATCACTACGGAAGTAGATTGCCCCATCTTCCTTCCGAGGAGTGGCTGGTGGGTTTGAACCTCCAGCCTTCTGGTTAGCAGTCAAGTGCCTTAGCCACTATGCTACCAGAGCTCCTATTGTGTCTCTAGGTGGGAGTATTTCTCCCTTTGGAGAGAGCATAGGGTTTCAAGGGCAAGAAAAAAATATTTTGCAAATGTCACTAGGAGTAGTAGGGAGTGGTGCCACCCCCATTTCCATCTCTTGGTTCCTGGCTATTGGAGGAAAAGCAACATATATTGGATATTGGTTTAGAGCATATATAGCCCTCTGGAGAAAATTGTCCCTACTCTGCAAGGTGTTATCACCTAGATTGTGCCACAATTATATCCCTAAAAGGCCATTCCATTGTCCTATCAAACCAGCTGCTTCAGGATGATAGGGAGCGTGGTAAGGCCAGTGAATTCCATGAACATGGACCCATTGCCATACTTAGTTTTCTGTGAAGTGAGTCCCTTAATCTGAGGCAGTGCTGTATGGGATACCATGATGATGGATAAGACATTCTGTTAAGTTCATGAATGGTAGTTTTGTCAGAAGCATTGCAGCAAGGAAGGCAAATCTATATCCAGAGTAAGTGTCTATTCAAGTAAGAACAAACACTGCCTTTTCCATGATGGGAGTGATCCTTTGTAATCAACCTGCCACCAGGTTGCTGGCTGATCACAGCAAGGAATAGTTCCATATTGCAGACTCACTGTTGGTCTCTGCTGCTGACAGATTGGGCACTCAGCAGTGGCTGTAGACAAGTCAGCCTTGGTGAGCGAAAGTCCATGTTGCTGAGCCCATGAAATGCCCCAATTCCTGCCATCATGGCTATTTGTTCACGTGCCCACAAGGCAGCAGTGACAGGAGTAGCTTGAAAAAGAGAATGATTGGTTTCCACTGAATGTGTCATCCTATCCACTTGATTGTTAAAATCCTCCTCTGCCAAGATCACTCTTTTGTGAGCATTCTCATGAGACACGAATATCTTCACTCTTTTGGCCCATTCAGAGAGATCTATCCATGTACTTCCTTGCCAACCATTTCCCAGTCATGTTCCTTCCAAGTACCTGACAATCCAGCCAAACCATGAATTTCACAATCCAGCCACAGCCCATAAATCTCATAACTGGCCATTTCTCTTTCCAAGCAAAATGAACAACCAGGTGCACTGCTCAATGTTCTGACCATTGGGAGGATTTGCCTTCACTACTGTCCTTCAGGGAGGTCACAGAAAGGGGCCTCAGTACTTCTGCTGTCTACTTTTGAGTGGTGCCTGCATATCATGCAGAATCATCTGTAAACCAGACAAACATTTTCTCTTCCTCAGTCAACTGATCATAAGAAACTCTCTATAAGGCCATGCATGTATGTACACTAGGAGAAGCAATGTCATGTGACAAGAATAGAGCATTTAGGACACTTCCTCATGCAACTTACTTGTGCCTTCATGTCCTGCTTGAGCCCAATATCATAAATACCACTTCCATTGGATGATGGAATGTTGTTGTACATGTCCAACTTAATTACTCTGTAGATCAGGCAACATCCAGTTCATGATGGACAGTTCAGTCCACATGGTGACTTGGTGGTCTATGGTTAGGTGTTCAGTCTCTACTAAGGCCTAGTAGCAAGCCAAAACTCTGCAGCGAATGTCAGGGCTTTACTCCAAAATCCTAAAGATCTGCACTGTGATTCACATATAGGGGCCTGCCAAATATCCCAAACAGTATATCTACCCACCACTGACAATTCAAGCACCATTAGATCAGCCAGATCATTTTGCCCAAGATGCAGAGTGGCTTGCATGGCAGCTTGTACCCATTGCAGAGCCTTCTCTTGTTCTGAGCCCCACTAAAAACTAACAGGTTTTTGAGTCACTTGATAAATAGTCTGGAGCAGTATGCCAAAATGAATAATATGTTGTCTCTAAAATCCAAAAAGGCTCATCAGATGTTGTGCCTCCTCTTCAGTTGTGCAATGGACCATATGCAATAACTTATCCTTCACTTGAGAAGGAATATTTTATCATGCTCCACACCACTGGACCCCTAGAAATTTCACTGAGGTAGAAGGTATATGAATTTTTGTTGGGTTAATTTCACAACCTCTAGCACTAGTGACTTAGTGCTTAAGGCATTTGACTGCTAACTAGAAGATTGGTGGTTCAAATCCATCAGCCACTCTGTGGAAGGAAGACTGGGCAATCTACTTCTGTAAAGATTTACTGCTTCAGAAACTCAAAGCAGGTCAATTCTGACTCAATGGCAGTGAGTGAGCATGCAAGTGTCTTACCAGTAAGTCTAGAATCATTGATACTTCTTCCTTACTAGATCCAATCAACATAATGGCCTCAATGCAATGGAGCAATGTGACATCTTGTGGAAGGAAAAGGCAATCAAGGTTTCTGGGGACTAAATTATGATGTAGTATTGGAGAGTTTATATACTCCGGAGGTAAAACAGTGAAGGTGCATTGTTGCCCTTGCCAGCTGAAGGCAAAGTATTTCTAATGATGTTGTTGTTGTTATGTGCCGTGGAGTCAGACTCGACTCATAAACCCCTCCTTGGGTTTCCAAGGCAGTATCACTATGGAAGTAGATTGCTCAATTTCTAATGATACATATGTTTTTGCATAGTCAATAAAACACAAGTAAACATCTTTCTGATATTCTTCGCTTTGAGCCAAGATCCATCTGATATCAGCAATGATATCCCTTGTTCTATGTCCTTTTCTGAATCCAGCTTGCATTTCTGGAAGCTCTCTGTCAATATACTGCTGCAACCATTTTTACATTATCTTCAGTAAGATTTTACTTGTGTGTGATATTAATGATATTTTTTTCAATAATTTCTACATTCTGTGGTATCACCTTTCTTTGGAATGGATACAAATATGGATCTCTTCCAGTCAGTTGGCCAGGTAGCTGTCTTCCAAATCTCTTGGCATAGCTGAGTGAGAGCCTCCAGCAAGGCATTGTTTGTTGGAATATCTCAGTTGGTATTCTATCGATTCCTGGAGCCTTGTTTTTTGCCCATTCCTTCAGTGCAGCTTCAACTTCTTTCTTCAATACCACTGGTTCTTGATCATATGCCACCTCCTGAAATGGATAAATGCCGACCAATTCATTTTCGTACAGTGACTCTGTGTATTCCTTTCATCTTCTTTTGATGTTTCCTGCATCATTCAATGTATTGACCATTGTTGTTGTTGTTGTTGTATGAGCCCATAGAATCTTTCAATATTGCAACTTGAGGCTTGAATTTTTCTTCAGTTCTTTCAGCTTGAGAAATGGCAAGCATGTTCTTCCCCTTTGGTTTTCTAACTCCAGGTCTTTGCACATTTCATTACCATTGACTTTGTCTTCTTGAGCTACTCTTTGAAATCTTCTGTCGAGCTCTTTTATCTTGTCATTTCTTTCATTTGCTTTAGCTATTCTCCATTCAAGGGCAAGTTTCAGAGTCTCTTCTGACTTGCATTTTGTTTTTTTCTTCCTTTCCTGTCTTTTTAATTACTTTTTGCTTTTTTCATGGATGATGTTCTTGATGTCATCCCACAATTCCTCTGGTTTTTGGTCACTGGTGTTCAATGCATCAAATCTATTCTTTAGATGCTCTCTAAATTCAGGAGGGATATAATCAAGATCATATTTAGTCTCTTGTGGACTTTTTTTAATTGCCTTCAACTTCAACTTGAATTTGCATATGAGTAGTTGATGGTCTATTCCACAGTCAGCTCCTGGCCTTGTTTTGGCTGAAGATACTGAGCTTTCTATCGTCTCTTGCTACATATGTAGTCAATCTGATTCCTGTGCACTTAGTCTGGTGATTTCCACATACATAGCCACCATTTGTGTTGGTGAAAAAGGTATTTTCAATGAATAAGTCATTGATGTTGCAAAATTCTGTCATGCATTCTCCAGTGTTATTTCTACCACCAAAGCCATATTTTCCAATGACTAGTGATTCTTCTTTGTTTCCAACTTTTGCACTCAAATCACCAGTGATAATTAACACATCTTGATTGCCTGTTTGGTCAATTTCAGACTGGAGAAGTTGGTAAAATTCTTCAATTTCCTCATCTTTGGCTTTGGTGGTTGGTGTGTAAATTTGAATAACAGTAGTATTAACTGGTCTTCCTTGTAGGCATATGGATATTATCCTATCACTGACAACATTGTACTTCAGGATAGATCTTGAAATATTCTTTGTCCATTCCTCTTCAAATTGTCATTCCCAGCATAGTAGATCAAATGGTTGTCTGATTCAAAATGGCCCAAACCAGTCCATTTCAGCTCACTAATGCCTAAGATATTGATCTTTATGCATTCCATTTCGTTTTTGACAACTTCCAGTTCTCCTAGATTCATACTTTGTACATTCCATGTTCCAGTTATTAATGGATATTTGTAGCTATTTCTTCTCATTTGTGGTTGTGCCACATCAGCAAGTGGAGGTCCCAAAAGCTTTACTCTGTCCACATAATCAAGATCAGCTCTACTTTGAGGAGGCAGTTCTTCCCCAGTGGTATTTTGAATGCCTTCTGACCTGAGGGGCTCATCTTCCGGCACTATATTGGACAATGTTTTAGGGCTATTCATAAAGTTTTCCAGTAATATATCAGACAGTGTCTCACTGCTATTCATAAGGTTTTCACTGGACAATTCTTTGAGAAATGGATGAACTCTTCCTTCTTTGGAGTCTGTCCTATTCTGGAAGCTCCACTGAAACCTGTCCACCATGAATACCCTGATGACATTTGAAACACCAGTGGCATAGCCTCTAGCTTCACAGCAACATGCGAGCCACCACAGTACTGCAAACTGATAGACAAGTTCATCTCCCTTAGCTGTTCCAAACCACCACCAGCTTGCTTCCTGGTCTCCCTTAGCTGTTTCAAATCACTGCCAGCTCACTTCCTGGTCTCCCTTAGGTAGGTGTCCCACTGTAAGTGGGTGTCTTACTTCAACTAAATCAGTTCCCACTGTCAAATCTGACTTACATAAAATGGTAATCACAGCAATCTTCAAGGATACTGGTACCGCCTTCATACATTTTTCCGTAACTGTCTTGGTAAAAGGAGTATCCTCTGGGTGCTCTGTGAGTGGATCCATGGGTCTAATCTCATCAATCCAATCTAACTTGCCAATTTACATAAACCTTTAGATACCAAGGCAGGTCTGGTATTTCAATTTGACTTAGTGTAGGCTCTGCATAATCCATGCATCAGCAAGCCAACCAAATAAACTACTACATTCTTTCCTAACCTATTTAGCTAAAGCATTAAATGAAGAATCAACAAACTCAGACTGATCCAACTGTAAGTTCCTTGTATTATTATCCCACATGCATAATAGCCATTCCCACACATCTTCTCCAAATTTCTGTTTGTATATTAGAAAAATAAAGCAGTTCTTTTGGAGTATAACATACCTCTTTCTGGATCACACTTTGAGTTTCACCTTTTGGGGATTGCTGGGATTTAAGTCTAGTCATAGGTCTAGAAGCAACAATGAGTGGTGGAGGTGGTTCCTGGGAACATTCAGTAAGGTCCTGTAAGGCATCTTCCTCAGGCAATTTCCCAAACAATGCCCCAGGTGCCTCCCCCAGGTGATATCTCACACAAAGACTCATTAAAAGAAGCAGAATCAATGAAGATTAACTAACAGCTGGGTTAATCTCATCAGATGGGGATAAGAGGGCTGGCTGTGCTATTAGGAGTGATTCAATGGAATTTAGGGGCTCAATGTTGGTAGCTTCCTGATTATCTGCCCATAGTCCCCATCCCAAATTTCAGGATTTCATTTCCTCCCAACCAATACCCTCACTCTAACTTCAGAAACCTGTGAGTTTGAGAATGCAATGGGTATTGTAATTCAGCCACTCTTACAATAAGACTCTGGGTTTGTTTTTTGACAATATCAGCTCTGTTACTACAAGAAATAAGGCTTTCTTTTAGGGCACAAGTGACAACGTTGAGATCTTTTGTGCAGTGCTTGAGCTGTGACTCTGAAGCTCATCTCTTTCTTTTACCACTTTGTCTAGAGTAAGTCAGACCAAACAATCAGTTTCCCTATACTTCTCATTCTGACAAAATTGCAGAAAAGTATCAAACATGAGATCACCAAGAGCCTTGCTTATCAGTAACAGTTAATTTATTAGTGGTGATAATTTGTGTATTAATATTGTCACCTCATGTCCTAGATTAGCCATCCCTCTTTATTAGTGAAGGCAGAACCATTAGTGCCTTTAAGACAGGTCAGAATTGAGAAGCAATTTATAAAACTCATCCTTACAATTTTGTTTCTGTAGAACAACTCCTGGTACCAAATGTCTTAAGCTGGGTTTTCTAGAGAAGCAAAACCAGTAAAGCTTATGTATTTATGCATACAGAGGGAGGTTTATCTCAAGAAAATGGCTCCTGAAGCTGTAGGGTTTGGCAAGTCCCAAGTCCATGGGTCAAAAATCAAGCTGAAGGCTTCTTCTGACTCAAGTAGCTGCAGGGATCGATGAACCCAAGATTGGTAGGTCAGATGACAAGCTGCTGCCTCATAAGTTGCAGAGGCTAATGAATTGTAAGATCAGCAGGCAATATGGCAGGCTGCTGGCTCAAGTAGAAAGAACCAGAGGTCAGATGATGACAAGCCAGTTGCAGGACCCAGATTGAACAAAGAGCAGAGAACTTTGTCAGAACAGAATGTCCATATATATTGGTTGCAGACCATACCCTTAAGGAAACACTCTTTCAACTGATTGGCTGCTCATAGAAGATCTCATCAGGGAAGGGATTACATTAAATTAGATCTCATCTTAGGGGATGACTCCATTATATTAGCCAAACCCTTGGGAATCATGGCCCAGCCAAGTTGGCCTTAACTATCACACTTGCCATCTGGAGCTTTCCATGGTCTTTCTTCCTTGTTATAGATGAGCTGTGTTCCCAGAAAGATATGTTGAAGTCCTGACCACTGGTACCTGGGAATGTGGCCTTGCTTTGAAATAGAGTCTTTGAAGATGTTATCAGTTAAATTACCATGAGGTCATATGGAAGTATGGTAGGTCCTAATCCAAATGGAGTAATGTCTTTATAAAAAAGGAGAAGAGGCATAGAAACTCAGAGGGAAATCAGTCATGTGAAGACAGAGATAGAGATGGAAGTGATGCATATATAAGCCAAAGAACACCAAGGATCCCCAGCTACTACCAGATTCTCATAATAGATTCTCTTTCAGAGCCCTCAGAAGACATCAACATAGCCAACACACTGATTTTATACTTCTAGCTTCCAGAACTGAAAGAAAGTAAATTTCTGTTCTGATAAGCCATCCACTTTGTTATATTTTGTTACAGCAGCTTTGGGAAGCTAATACACACAAGCAGAAAAGGGCAGGAAGGAAAAACACACTTCTGACTTGGGACTTTAAACTTTTCCTCAGAATCATTCTGATTTTTATTGTCCCCACTAAATCTAGTCCCCAGAAGTAAATGAGGACAAACTTAAACACTCTAATTGGAGTATGACAAAACTCCCCTTTCCTTAATTTCTCATGTAAAAGAAGGTGAAATCTTTAAGAAGAATTTAATTTCCTACTAATAGCAAAGCAAAACAAAGATAAGAAATCTCCAATAAGAAAAATAAAAGCTTTAAGAATAAGAAACCTTATAAAGTACAGTAATATGATACTTTACATACTAAGTTTCTTTCTCTTTTTTTTTTTTTTTTTTTGGTGCATATTCTTTTTATTTTATTTTAAGAGCTTGTTTTACATTCAACATTATGTGTACATTTAGTTTCACTCCCCATTTACCATGTCTAACCCTAACACAGTCTCCTTTCCTTCCTACCCTGTAACCCTCCCCTTGTTATGCTAAGTTTCTTAAAAGGAGTGTTTTCTATTTCCCAATCTGTCTAAGTGCCTATGGAAAAAAAATTACATTTTTTTTTAAGTTCTGGGGGCTATCCCTTTTCTCTTCTCATCATGAGGAGAGATCTTTGTTATAAAAATCTTCAGGAAAAAGCAGAATACATTTATTCAATAATTCAACAAATATTGATTAAGCTTTAATAAATCTTTGAATAAATAAGTGAAGACCTCAAGTCATTTTAGAACCAGTCACACCAGCCACCTCTTTTACTCTGCAATTACCTTCTGCCTTCATTTCTCACTGAGAAATCACTGAATAGTATCTAGTGCCCAGTGAAGATTCTTCCATGCCTTTCTACAGGAATGGCTCTGATTATGGGAGGATAAAATCAGCAGTGCAGGCTTGTTTCTATGTAAAGCCAATTGGTTCCTACTGGAATAGAATCTGGCTTCAGGCTCTTTTGCACAGGCCTGGGAGTAACTGAGCCAATTGGCTGGATATTGAACATTAGCACTGCAGAGAAGGAAGTGATTCCCTCATGGCCCAAAGAGATTGATGGGTGCTCCTCAGGGACTCCATTTACCTGCCAGGGAAGATATGTGCACAACTGCAGTCATTCCAGATCCACAGCCATCCTAGGAGGAGCAAGCAATATTGTCAATGTTCTTTTGGTACCAACAAGAAGTGGGTGACAAGCCTGCAGGCAATGGTTTACATAGATGAAGTCCCCACTACTTAAAACCCCTTAGCTTGAGCATGACTTAGTAGGATTCAAGTGTCAGTAATGAACTTAAGACCCAAGACATTAGCATCCCTCCCCTGTGTGGTGAAGTTGCCACAGGAGAGCAAGCATTCTTCTTTACTTATGTTTAACTATTAGGACTATGATGAAGGAGAAAATGCCTTAGACTGTGACTTAATAAATGTTTTCTTTTTCCACCAAAGGCTCACACTCTTCAAACACTTTGTTTTATTGTTGGCTGCCATTGAGTTGGCCCTGACTCATGGTGACCTCCTGCACAATTAAATGAAATGCTGTCTGGTCTTTTGCCATCTCCATAATTGGTTGCCGATGGATCAGACCATAGTGATCCATAGGCTTTTCACTGGATGATTTTTACAAGTAGCTTGCCTGTTCTTTCTTCCTAGTTTGTCTTAGTTTAGAAGCTCAACTTAAGCTTGCTCGGCATCACAGCAACATACAAACTTCCATTGATTGACAGGTGGTGGCTGTGTATGAAATGTATTGGCTGGGAATTGAGTCTGAGT
The DNA here is from genome assembly GCF_000298275.1 of Orycteropus afer afer. NCBI lineage: Eukaryota > Metazoa > Chordata > Mammalia > Tubulidentata > Orycteropodidae > Orycteropus > Orycteropus afer. Next base: position 105,359 of record NW_006922179.1, read on the forward strand.
CTCCTGCATACACGGCAAGATGCTACCACTGAGCCACAAATGCCTCATTCAAACACCTTAGTGAGATGTTTGGGAGCACATTCTACCTACATAATACAGTGGATAAGAGCCGAGGAGTCAACCAGACTCTTCAAGAGGAGACCTGAGTTCTACTCTTCTCTAATTGCATGATGTCGAACAAATTACTTAATTTCTCTGAGAGGAATTTTTTCGTCATTTAGTGAAAATAATAATAGTCCTAGCTGTAAGGTTTAAATACCTAAACAAGATAATACATATAAAGTGCTTGACACAGAACCAAGCACCTTTTGTGTGCTTAATAAATTTGATTATTAATATTACTAAATATAACACACTAACAAATATACATATGCCTAGTATAGCTTAGGTGGTCAACAAATGTTAGGGTAACCTTTGTAAACTACAAAGCTCTATTCAAATGTAATGTCTGAATATTAACACCTGCCTTAGGGATGAAACTCTTAGTTCAATCAATGGTCTGGTAAGAGCCTAGTCAGAAGGAAAATTAGGGTGTGCAGCAGATGGTGTTCCCAAGCATATGACCTACTCAGTCTTGAAA
>NW_006922179.1:112123-118625 GCF_000298275.1 Orycteropus afer afer
CACCAGCCACTCCTCAGAAGGAAGGTTGGGCAATCCTACTTCCGTAGTGATACTGCCTCAGAAACCCAAGGAGGGATCGCTATAAGTCAGGGCTGACTCGACGGCACACAACAACAACAACAACAAATCTTTACAGAAGTATATCACTCCATCTTCTTTCTGTGGAGAAGCTGGTGGTTTTGAACCCCTGACCTTCCAGTTAGCAGCCAAATCCCTTATCCACTGTGCCACCAGAGCTCCTGGTTGAAGAGTACAGGGTACTGGAAAGTGACCAAATTGATAAGGAATCTCAGGTAGAATGGGCTAAGTAATCTGCTGATAGCAGAGCATGTTTTTTTTTTTTTTTTTTTTATCCTATTTGAATGTGGATACCTTAATAAACTCTTGAAATTCTTTTCAAAGATGAGGATAATTTAGGATACAGTAGACTTCTACTTCAGTAGTTTCCAATGGGTGGTTTGTGGACCACTGATTCTCTGAGATTCAGTGGTTCCCAGAGCCAGAAGAATTGTCATAGTAATACCAAGATATCATGGGATCCCTTGTAGCATAGTGCCTAAGGCACTTGACTGCTAACCAGAAGGCTGGAGGTTCAAACCCACCAGCCACTCCTCAGAAGGAAGATGGGGCAATCTATTTCCGTAGTGATATTGCCTCGGAAACCCAAGGAGGGGTCACTAGGAGTCGGGTCTGACTCGGCGGCACATAACAACAACATCATGTGCTATTTTCACTGAATTAACATTTACACTAATGACTCAGAGGCAAGTGTAGGCAGTACTACGTGATCAAGATGATGATACCTAACTGTGCTCATTATTTTACATTGTATTCTTCACCTCCATGCACTGGCAGTTAAAAAATGGTTTCACATAAAGTTTTCCTTAATGCAGCAGGATTAAGTATTCGTTTGATTAAATCTTGAGCCTTGAGTATATGAAACACCATTTTCACTTGAGAGAATGACTGATGGCAAACTATGGTTATTCATATTTGAATATTTGGCAGACAGTTTCCTTAGAAATGAGCAAAGTGAGACTAATCCTTTAAGAAAACAATTCGCAGTATTTATAAAATACTGAACTGATAAAATCTGAACTTTAAATGAAAGTCAGAATTTTGGAAAACTTGACTATGTCACACACTATGAGCATGACAGTTTCCTAATATCTAAAGACTTTTCTGTTGAGATTGATAGGTAATGATATTTTTAAAATATGATTTTTTGATATTGTATGATAAATAAGTGTCAACATTTGGAAAATTATGCATATCTCAGGGAATCAATATTTTCCAAATGGTCAATGCATGATGTGAAAAGTGGTTTTATATTCCATATCACAGTCAACTTTTCAAAGCTATCATTCAGGGAGTTTTATGCAGTTTCAAAGAATGCTCACAATTCTCTAAAAAAGCTATTATAATATACCTTCCTTTTTCAACCACACATCTGGGATAGGCTGGATTTTCTTCACATACTTCAATCAAAACAACACATCAAAATAGATTGATACAGAAACAGATGTAAGAATCCAGCTGTCTTCTATTAAATAAAACATTAAAACATTTGCAAAAATATAACATAATGCCAACTTTTCCACTAAATATAGATATTTTCATAAAATTATTTATGAAAAAATATTTATTTATGTAATCTATGCTAACATATAATGAGTTTGTTTTTGTTATTTTTAAATGAACTAATAAAATATTTTTCTATATCATAGTTTTTTTGCTTTTATGATAAATTTTGACAGACATAATTCACATAAACAAAGGCCCTGAGGTCTGCAATAATTTTTAAGAGTGTCAAAGGGTCCTGAGATCAAAAAATTATGAGAACCTTTTCTCTACTTGTCTTTCAAAACCTGAAATATAAAAAAAATAAATTAAATTAAATTAACCCTCCTTTTAACACCTAATGAATCCTTACTATCTGCCAGGCACTGTGCTAGCCTAATAGGTGAGAAACATGTAAATAATTAGAAAACAATGTGGCAACTGTGTAATGGTGAGATATGTACTGGTGCTGGGAGAGTACCAAGAAACTGTCACAGAGAAGGGGACATTCAAATGACGTCCTGATTTATTAGTGGGAATTCAACAAGAAGATGAAAAAGATGGAGTAACCAAAAACAAAATCTGTTAAGCCAAAAGATACGGCGGTAGAAAGCAAACACAATAAATTGACTCTTGAACAACATGGGTTTGGGTTTGACCTGCATGGGTCTACTTTTTTTTTTTCCTCAATAAATATACTGGATAATTTTTTGGAGATTTGCAACAATTTGGAAAAATTTGCAGAAGAACCATGAAATCTAGAAATACTGAGAAAATCAAGACAAAGTCAGGTATATCATGAATGCATAAAATATATGTAGATACTAGTCTATTTTATCATATACTGCCATAAAATACACACAAATCTATTATAAAAAATTAAAATTTATCAAAACTTACACATACAAACCTTTACAGACCATACATTGCAACCATTCTCAGTCAAGAGAAGTATAAACTTCAAAATTCAGTATTAAATCTTAACTGCACAAAATTAGTTGTAGTGTGTACCATGTTGTTGTTGTTGTTGTTGTTATGTGCTGTCGAGTTGGACTGGACTCATAGCGACCCCTCCTTGGGTTTCCAAGGCAGTATCACTACAGAAGTAGATGGCCCCATCTTCCTTCCGAGGAGTAGCAACTGTGTAACTTCTGGTTAGCAGTCAAGTGCCTTAGGCACTATGCTACCAGAGCTCCCAGTGTGTACCATACTACATAATAATTTTGTTGTTATTGAGATGAGCTCAAGTGTTACGATATCTGCTTACAATGCTGTGTAACACTAATCATCTCTGGGTGAGCAATTCATTTCTCCAGTAACTTGTGCATCACAGTAAAAGGTGATCTCTAGTAGTTCTCGTGTATTTTTCATAGTATTTAGTGCAATACCATAAACCTTGAATAACAGTTTGGGACCCATATGAAGTGTCACTAGCAGTGTTGGAAGTGCTCCCAAGAAGAAGAGAAAAGTCCTCTCATTACAAGAAAAAGTTGAATTGCTTGATGTGGTATGTACCATATGTTGAGGTCTGCAGCTGCAGTTGCCTGCCATTTCAAGATAAATGAATACAACTGTAAGGACTGTTGTAAAAAAGAAAAGAAAATTTGTGAAGCTGTCACTGCAGCTACACCATCAGGTGTGAGAACATTGCACTTTTTGAGAAACATCTTTTTATCTCATGTTGAACATGCAGCTTTTATGTGGGTGCAAGATTGCTATGAGAAAGCCATACCTATTAGACTCTAATGTGATTAAAGAAAAAGTGAAGTCATTATATGACAACTTAAAGGAAAAGGAAGATGAAGCATCTAAAGCTGGAGAATTTAGTGCCAGCACATGATGGATTGATCATTTTAGAAAAAGGTTTGGCTTAAGAAAACGTCAAGATAACAGGAGAAGCAGCTTCTGCGGACCAAGAGGGAGCAGATGCGTTCCCAGACGCCATTAAAAAAATCATTGAGGAGAAAGAATGTCTACCCAGACAGGTTTTTTACGCAGATGAAAGTGCTCTATTCAGGGGTTGGGGGTGGGGGGAATGCCACAAAAGACATTTATCTTAGTAAGACAGAGAAGTGAGCACTAGGTTTGAAGGCAAGAGGTGATAGACTAACTCTATTGTTTTGTGCAAATGCCATTGGGATTAAGATCAGGACTGTTTATGTTATTGGTAAGACTTCAGGTCAACAGTAGGTGATTATTAGTAAGTTTTGGGGGAGTCAAAAGTTTTAGGTAGATTTTCGCCTATTCTAGGAGGTGCCCGCCCCCCAACCACTGTGTTGTTCAAGGGTCAACTGTATTTTCATCTTCATGGAACTATAAATAAGTAAAATGAGTCCTTGTGGCACAGTGTTAAGTGTTCAGTTATAACTGAAAGGTCAGTGGTTCAAATCCTCCACCTGCTCCTCTTGAGAACATGTAGAGAGATGTGGCAGTCTGACACACTACAGCCTTGGAAAGTCTATGGGGCAGTTCCACTCTGTCCTATGCAGTTGCTATGAGTCAAAATTGACTTGAAAGCAAAGGACTTTATTTTATTATTTTTGCTTGGCAAGTCATTAAGTACAGTTGTAGCAAGATGTAAGTGTGGAGGAAATGGGAAAAAGCAGTGAGGCAGTGGTGGTTCAGTGGTAGAATTCTTGCTTCTCATCCAGGAGACCTGAATTTGATTCTTGGCAGATTTACCTCATGTTTAGTCATCACCTGTCCATCAACTGTGACTTTTCTGTGGCTATGGTGCCAAACAGGTTTCACTGGAGCTTCTAGAGTAAGGCAGACTAGGAAGATAAACTTGGCAATCCACTTCCAAAAACTAGGCAATGAAAACCCTATGGATCACAAGGGAACATTTTCTGATTCCCAAGAAATCATGGGGATGATACAAGACTGGGCAGTGTTTCTTTCCTTTGTGCATGGTATTGCCATGAGTTGGGTCAATTTGATGGCAGTTAACAACATTAACTCAGTCAAGCCTTTGGTATCAAAGGTATCACATCCCTGTTGAAGCACTTCTACTTTCTGCTGTAGCTGTGGTGGGAAGATCTGTGCAAGCTCAGATTCAACCACAACTGGCATCTTCACACCTGAAATGTGTGCCACATCTTCCTCTTCTCTGTTTTCTTCCCAGGGCTTTCTCTGACTCTTTGAAGCTTGCTTGTCCTGTCCATAAGTTAGTGGCCATGGGATATATGACCAGGTATGATCCAGTCTCCTTTCCTTCTGGTAGGCATTATATATATTTCTCAGAAGTCTTGGTGAAACCAAAGTCCCATTGCCTACAGTAGCACTTTTGATGACACATACTTCTATAGGATTTTCCTCATTTGCCTCACTCTTCCCCTTCCTCATTCTTGCTTCCTGAGATCATCTTCCAAATAAACTACCAGCATCCAGATTATTGTCTTAGGCTCTGAGACAGCCTGAAATGGCAGGCACTGTCCAAGTGGTTGAGGATATAATGTTGAACAAAGTCAGGTCAAACCAAGGGGTTTAATTTTAACTACATCAGTGATATGATGTTATTGAGTGGTTTAAGGCAGGACAGAAATAGAATTAGATTTGTTCATTTGCAGTATATCATCCACTCAAAAGAAAATATATAACCTTTATATACAGTTTAAAGACTAATCATAAAAATAACACTCATGTATACAGTACTAGAAGTTCCTGGGTGGTGCAAAAGATTAAGCACTTGACGACTAGTGATAAAAGTTGGTGGTTTGATCACACCCAGAGGTGCCTTGAAAGATACGTCTGATAATGTCCTTCTGAAAGATCACAGCCTTGAAAACCCAATAGTTCTACTCTGCACACCTGGGGTCACCATGAGTCAGAATCTACTCCACAGCAACAAGTAACAACACCCTCTACTCACTTAAGAAATAGAACATTAGTGGTACCTTAGAGCACCCCTGTATTCACCTCTCTGGCATGTTTACATATTATTTCTTAAAAGATCATAGTGACAGCCACATGACTAATGGATTAGAGCAGGATCACTGGGGACAAAATGCACCCACTCATATTTCAGATCTTGGCCTTAGCCTCACTTTTTCTATGAAGTCTTCCCTGACTCCCAGGGCTGCATTTCCTCCTTGCTGATCTGCTGGATCCCATACTTTTATCATGAGAATCCAAATCCTTGAAATTCTTGCCTTTTTTAAACAGGTTTATTGAGATATAATCCATATACTATACAATGCACAATTTAAAGTGTATGATTCAATGTTTTTTAGTAAATTCTCAGACAGTACAACCATCACAAGACAATGTTAGAACATTTTCATCACTCCAAAGTGATGGACTGTCCTTCTCTCTCATTTTTCTCTAGTGAAACTTTACCCATCCTTTATTGTCTAGGTTAAATGACTTCTCTTTAGAATGTTCTTATTTCTTTCCAACTATTCCTCCCAATTTATTGGGATTCCTTTGTGTTCTTGTTACCTAGTGCCACTCTGACAAGAATATACCACAAATGGGATGGCCTTCACAAACAGTTTATTCTCTCACAGTTTGGAGGCTTTAAGTCCAAGTTCAAAGTGCCACACTCTAGGGGTTGGGTGAAAGCCCCTCAACCTTGGGGTCCAGCTCTGCCTCCTGCTCCCCATCCACTAGAGCTAGAGGCATTTCTCCACTCAGACAGCTGCTGGCTGCTGAGGCCGACAAACCCAAGGTTGACAAGTAAAAAGGCACAGTCCTGATGTTACCAAACCATACAGCAGGCCAGTAATTCAAGTCCCAAGATTGGCAGAGCATGGCATGCTGCTGTGCAATGACACAGCCACATGCAGGGTTCAAGTGTGCCATAAACTAGAGACCATTTCCAAAGCTGCTTCTTATATACAGGAAGCAGACCACATACCCAAAGCAGCTACTCAGCTGCTTGTGGTAGATCCCACCATGGAGTTGATTGCCAGTCTCATCATGGGGAATAACTACCACCAGC
>NW_006922179.1:118725-138661 GCF_000298275.1 Orycteropus afer afer
CCAAAGCAGCTACTCAGCTGCTTGTGGTAGATCCCACCATGGAGTTGATTGCCAGTCTCATCATGGGGAATAACTACCACCAGCTGGCCAGCCATTCAACCAGGCCCAGCCAAGTTGACACACAAACATAAGCACCACACTTTGACTTTGAAATACTAGAACCTATACTTACATTTCTGGGAGCTCTGGTGGCATAGTGCCTAAGGCATTTGACTGCTAACCGGAAGGCTGGTGGTTCAAACCCACCAGCCACTCCTTGGAAGGAAAGTTTGGCAATCTATTTCCCTAGTGATACCACCTCAGAAGCCCAAGGAGGGGTTACTATGAGTCAGATCTGACTCAATGGAAGTGAGTTTGGTTGGTTTTGGTTATACTTATATGTCTACTACTCTTCTATTGAAAAATGTCATTCTTGATTTTCTCACTGGTAGTTCCTTGAAAACAAGAACTAAGATTTCATCATTCTGATCATAGTGGTATGTGCACAATAGTTGTTTGGTAAATATTTGAGGAAGTAATCATCAACTAAATAAGTGGACAAATACTAAAATTACTTTAATTATTAATCCCCTTTATAAAACCTATATAAGAGGGGATGTACTTTAGTCATTTACTTTCTTTAGGTGGCTAAAACCACTATTCAACTAGTTATCTGGAAAATTCATTGCTTTAAGAAAATCGGACAGGAAAATGGCCTATAATAACTCAGGACAACCTCATCACTACACTCAGGAAAGCAGTTCCAAGCACTTGTTTTACTGGAAATTTGTCAGGAACATCATCCTTTTATGTGTTAGAAGAAGCTCACCAAATCCTAGAAGTTGGACGTTGTTAGACTATGACAATATATTCCTTAGGTACCTTTTTTAGAGAAAAGAAAAGAAAAGAAAAAAGCTATCTAGTGATTTTAAAGGAGCTCTGGTAGCATAGTGCCTAAAGCACTTGACTGCTAACCAGAAGGCTGGTGGTTCAAACCCACCAGCAACTCCTCAGAAGGAAGATGGGACAATCTACTTCTGTAGTGATACTGCCTCGGAAACCCAAGGAGGGGTCGCTATGAGTCTGATCCGACTCGATGGCACATAACAACAACAACAACAAGTGATTTTAAACCAGTGGGCCTTGAGTTCCCCTATAACGGGCTAAGGAGTTAGCATCTTAAACTGAGTTCCCTCTATGGGAGTTGGGCTCTGTAACAAATCTTCATGGTCTCACCATGAAGCCCATAACAATGCAGGCCAATGCTATTTCAGACAGTTGATGTTATCTCTACACAGAACCCAGAAGATGCTCAACAAATAAATCTAGTTGCTGTTGAGTCAACTCCGATTCATGGCAAACCCATGTGTATCAGAGAAGGGCTGTGCTCCATAGGGTTTTTGGTAGCTGATCTTTCAGAAATAGATTGCCAGGCCTTTCTTTCAAGGTGCCTGTGGATGTACTCCAACTTCCAGCTTTTTGCTTAACAGCCAAGTATTGAACCATTTGCTCCATCCAGGTACTCTATGCTTAAATAGCAACCTTTTATTTTATTTTCACCCTTGTTCTTTGTAGCACTGTTCTGATTTTGGATTAAAGTAAAAAATATGGAGATAGAAATTTCTGTACATGAACTTTTATGTAAACAGACTTGTGTTTTTACTTCAAGGCTTACAAACAAACAAACAAACAACAACAACAACAACAACAAAACACTGTCATTGAGTCGATTCTGACTCATAGTGACTCTATTGGGTTTCTGAGGTGGTCTTTATGGAAGTAGATTACCCCATTTTCCTTCTGCAGAGTGGCTGGTGGGTTTGAATGCTTGACCTTCTGGTTAGCAGCCAAATGTCTTACCTATCATGCCACCAGATTTCCTTGCAGTAAGGCTTAGAGGGGGTAAATAGTTCTAAAGAAGTAGATAGCGTATTTTAAAATTTGGAACTTTAACTGTTCTAGTTTCTAAAGAAGATGATGATGGTGAAATATTCTGAGTTCCAGATAAGACTTGAGTTGTTCCCTACACCACCTCTCAATTTAAATATACATCATTTTATATGACATTATCAGAGGAGTGAGAACTTTTAACTACTGTTCATTATTTACATGCTTAGTATTCAGTATAAGAAGGATAGTTCCAGAATCATTGCTCATTTGTTTTCATAAATCACTTCTTGATTTCAATATAAACACTTTTACCTTTAAATTTATTTCTCTTGAAATACATTATTCATTTCTATTTATTACTTTTGATAACTTTAAAATTTAAGCATAAATATTATCAGTATCCTTTTTCCTTTTTGTAGCACAATTAATTCACAATATTAAAGAAAGTATTGATTTAAATTTTTCTATTTTCTTAACCCCTCTTTGTTTAGCTGTTGGATTGGTCACTAGATGGCGCCAGTAGCTAAGCTGGTGAATGAAAAAGCTGCTTTTTGTTAAAATCTGCACTGCCAACCCCTGGCGAGGGTTGTCATTGTCATGACTTTGAAGCTTTTATTTTTAAGAACAGCCAAGAGCCAGAAAGAGAATTATGTGATCTGAACTTGCTGCTATTATAGGCATATATTTTTAAACAAAATATTGCCCAGTTTCTGTATTCTTTATAGATAGGTAGTTTCTATTGATCTCAAACAATTTGGAAATGATTAGTTGAATCTCCAGCTAAAATAGGAATCTATATTCATTGAAAAAGTGGTAGATACAAATTGCCAGAATAATTCAAACCAAATAGAGTTCTCATGTATTAAAATTGTCAGATAATTCTGTCTTGCCCTTCTTCCTAAATAAGTTCCTCAATCTTGGAATCTATTTGAATTTTACACCTGACTCCAAAGGAGATTGATGGTATGAGAGGAACTGAAATGTGGCATGCTGTCTTGGGACACATATTTAGATGACAGCACAATGTGCATATACTGTGACTCTTCTATTTCCAGACAATCTTTGGTCACTGTGGGCAATAGGTATCTGATTCATCAAAAGAACTGATGTGAGAGACCTAGACTAGGATTAATTATTTCTAGACATCTATATAAGGCCAAACCTTTACATATTCATAAATGACTTCTCATATCCCCAAGAGTTCCTGCAATTTCATCAAAGATATTCTCTTATTTTGGGAAACCATGACCACAGGTGAGGTTAATCATCCATGCATGATTCTTACCCAGAGAATACACTTCAACATTACTTCTCATTGGCCTCCATCATGAGGACTTTAATTCAGTTAGTCTGATGTCCTCATAATGCTGTGCTCTGTCTTTCCTCTTTTCCTTTTGCCTTTACTTGGGCTCTCCTCTACCCTCGCCTCTATACCTCTTCTTGTCTCTTCTACAACTCAAATTGGGCAGTTTCTTCAAGATCTACCCCCTCCAGGAGGCCTGCCCTGTCTCCTTCAATCTGGTATTTTTCCTTTGTCTTCATTCCCACAGATTCCATATTAGAATACACAGTCTAGTACACTGGTGAAAAAAATCAACATATATTTTATGAGTGCCTACTATCTTCAATGCTTACCAGAAGGTTGGTGATTCAAACCCACCAACTACTCCACAGAAGCAAGACTGAGCAATCTACTTCTTTAAAGATATACCTCCTCGGAAACCCAATGGGGGTTGCTGTGAGTTGGAATTGACTCAATGGCAATGGGTTTGGGTTTTTTTTGGTACTATCTTCAAAAGGCAGTGGTGGTTCAGTGGTGGAATTCTCACCTTATGTGAAGGAGACCTAGTTTGATCCTCAGACAAGGCATCTCAAGCACAACTACCACCCTTCTGTCAACGGACGCTTGTGTGTTACTATGATGTTGAACAGGTTTTAGCAGAACTTTCAGACCAATGCAGAGTAGGAAGAAAAACCTGGTAATCTACTCCTAAAAATCAGCCAATGAAAACTCTATGAATCACGATGGACTGAGCTGCAACCGGTCATGTCAATCATGATCAAATAGCATTTCATTCTGTTGCAATGAATCTGGCCCAACTCAATAGCAGTTAAAAACAACAACATTATCTCCAGATACTATGATAACGTAACAATGAAGACAGAGTGTTGAACAAGACAAACATACCTCCAACCTCAGAGGGCTTTGAGTTTAAAGTGCATAGAGAACATGAGAAAGAAATTTGTACAAAGGGTGACATTGGGGGAGTAGAGGCTGAACAGCTACTATATTCTGGGAGATTATAAAAGTTCTCTCTGGGGAGATTATACTAAACAAAGATTTATAGGAAGAATGACAGTCAACAAAATTCATGACAAGTAAATGATCTCTAAACTGCTCCACTTCTCACCAAAAGGCTGGAGGTTCAAGTTCACCCAGAGGTACCTGGGAAGAAAGGCCGGAAGATCTACTTCCAAACAATCAGCCTTTGAAAACCCTGTGAAACCCCTGAGATTATGGCCCCCTTAGTCACCCTTCAAGCCTGGAACTGTGACAAAACTTTCAACTAAACAATAAACAGGCCTATAAAATGAACAATAACATCAGGAAAGTATGCACTTCTTAGAACAATCAGCCACATGAGATTAAAAGGGCAAGATTTGCCACAGGCTATAGCTCAGAAGCCAGGAAGGAATAGGAAAGAAGGACGTTTGGAAATGGGAAACATAGGGCAGAAGTAAGAAAATACATTGTGGGGATTACAATCAATGTCCCAAAACAAAATGTATATGACTTGTTGAATGGAAAACCAATTTACTCTGTAAACTTACACTCAAATCAAAATAAAATGTTAAAAAATGAAAATAAATATATAAAGGAAGAGTAGAGTGAATCTGATGATTCAGAATAGCAAAAGAAAGGGATATCCAGGCAGAGGAAACAGCATGTGGAATGATCCACAGAGACACAGGTGTAGAAAAGAATTAAAAATGATGAGTATGGATAGCATAGTAGGAGCTCTGGTAGTGTAGTGCTTATGGCACTTGACTGCTAAGCAGAAGGCTAGTGGTTCAAACCCACCAGCCACTCCTTGGAAGAAAGATTGAGCAATCTACTTCCATAGAGATATTGCCTCAGAAAACCAAGGAGGGGTCACTGTGAGTTGAATTGACTCATTAGCAGTGAGTTTGGATTCTTTTTTTAGTTTGATAGCATAGTGGCATTTAAAGGAGGAGGAGAAAAAGACACTTGCCAGGTTTAGAATTTATCCTAGGGATAGTAGGAAGCTTTGAGATTAATGTGGTTACTGTTTTAAAGGAAACTTCTGCCCTAAAGTCTAAAGTTGTCAAAAAAATAAGATGAAACACATAAGGATTGACATCCTAGGCATTAGTGAGCTAAAATGGATTGGTTTTGGCCATTTTGAATCAGATGATCATATGATCTACTATGCTGGGAATGAGAAATTGAAGAAGCATGACATGGCATCATCATCACAAAGAATGTATCAAGATCTATCCTAAAGCACAATGCTGCCAGTGATAGGATAATAGCCATATGTCTATGAGGAAGACCAGTTAATAGTACTGTTATTCAAATTTACACACCAACCACCAAAGACAAAGTTGAGGAAATTGAAGATTTTTACCAACTTCTGCAGTCTGAAACTGACTGTACATGCAACCAAGATGTGTTAATTGTTATTGGTGATTGGAATGCAAAACTTGGAAACAAAGAAGAATCACTGGTAGTTAAAAAATATGGCTTTAGTGATAGAAATGATGCTGGAGATACCATGATAGAATTTTTCAAGACCAGTGACATTCATTGCAAATACCTTTTTTCAACAACACAAATGGTGGCTATTCACATGGACTACATCAGACAAAGTACACAGGAATCAGATTGACTACATCTGTGGCAAAAGGTGATGGAAAAGCTCAGTATCTTCAGCCAAAACAAGGCCAGAAGCTGATTGTGGAACAGACCATCAACTGCTCATATTCAAGTTGAAGTTGAAGTTGAAGAAATTAAAACAAGTCCACAGGAGCCAAAATATGACCTTGAATATATCCCTCCTGAATTTAGAGACCATCTAAAGACTAGATTTGATGCATTGAACCCTAATGACCAAAAACCAGAAGAATTGTGGGATAACATCAAGAACATCATCCATGAAGAAAGCAAGAGGTCATTAAAAAGACAAGAAAGGAAGAAAAGACCAAAATGGATGTAAGAGGAGACTCTGAAACTTACCCTTGAATGGAGAGTAGCTAAAGTAAATGGGAGAATCAACAAGATAAAAGAGCTCAACAGAAGATTTCAAAGAGCAACTCGAGAAGACAAAGTCAATTATTACAATGAAATGTGCAAAGACCTGGAGCTAGAAAACCAAAAAGAAAGAACACACTCAGCATTTCTCAAGCTGAAAGAACTGAGGAAAAAAATTAAGCCTCAAATTGCAATATTGAAAGATTCCATGGGCAATATGTTGAATTAGGCAGGAAACATCAAAAGAAAATGGATGGAATACACAGAGTCACTATACCAAAAAGAATTGGTCAATGTTCACCCATTTCAGGAGGTGGCATATGATCAAGAACCAATAGTATTAAAGGAAGAAGTTAAAGCTGTACTGAAGGAATTGGTGAAAATTAAGCCTTCGGGAATTGGTGGAATACCCATTGGGATGTTTCAACAAATGTATGCTGTGCCAGAGGCAACTAGGCTATGCCAAGAGATTTGGAAGACAGCTACCTGGCTAACTGACTGGAAGAGATCCATATTTGTACCCATTTCAAAGAAAGATGATCCCACAGAACATGGATATTATTGAACAATATCATTGATCTCACACAAGTAAAATTTTACTGAAGATAATTCAGAAACAGTTGCAGTAGTACACTGACAGAGAATTTCCAGAAATGCAAGCTGGATTCAGAAGGGGGCGTGGAGCAAGGGATATCATAGCTGATGTCAGATGGATCTTGGCTCAAAGCAAAGAATACCAGAAAGATGTTTAGTTGTGTTTTATAGACTACACAAAGGCATTCAATTGTGTGCATCGTAACAAATTGTGGATCAACATTGAGAAGAATGGGAATTCTAGAACACTTAATTGTACTCATGAGGAGCCTGTATGTAGACCAGAAGGCTGTCATTTGAACAGAACAAGGGGGTACTACATGGTTTAAAATCAGGAAGGGAGTGCGTCCAGGTTGCATCCTTTCACCTTACTTATTCAATCTGTATGCTGAGCAAATAATCTGAGAAGGTGGACTATATAAAGAAGAACATGACATCAGGATTGGATGAAGCCTCATTAACAACCTCAGATATGCAGATGACGTAAGTTTGCTTGCTGACAGTAAGGGTGACTGATGAAGCTTAAAGAATACATTCTGCAGTATGGATTATACCTCCATATAAAGAAAACAAAAATCCTCACAACTGGGTCAATAAGCAACATCATGATAGATGGAGAAAGGATTGAAATTGTCAAAGACCTCATATTACTTCATTCTACAATCAACGCCAATGGAAGCAGCAGTCAAGACATCAAAAACGTATTACATTGGGCAAATCTTCTCCAAAAGACCTCTTTCAAATGCTGAAGAGCAAAGATATCTCCTTGAAGACTAAGATGCACCTAACCCAAGCCATGGTATTTTCAATCACCTCATATGCAGGTGAGTGCTGGACAATGAAAAAGGAAGACCGAAGAAGAGTTGATGCTTTTGAGTAGTGGTGTTGGTAAAGAATGGTGAAAGTGCTGTGGACTGGGAAAAGAACTAATAAGTCTGTCCTGGAAGATGTGTAGCCAGAATGCTCCTTGGAAGCAAGAATGGCCAGACTTCATCTCACCTACTTTGGTCATATTGTCAGAAGGGACCAGTCTCTGGAGAAGGATATCATGCTTGGTAAAGTGGAGGGTCAACGAAAGAGGGGAAGACCCTCAACAAGATGGATTGACATGGTGGCTGCAGCGATGGGCTCAAGTATAGTAGAGATCGTGAGGCTGGCACAGGATGGAGCAGTATTTCGTTCTGTTGTACATAAGGTCACTATCAGTCAGAGATGACTCGATGGCACATAACAACAACAACAAAGTCTGAATGGGTTGCATGCAAATCAGACTGAGCTAAGAATACCAATTGGCAGGATGTTATAGTAGCCTGTACAAAAGATGATAATCTGTGCAAACATTCAGTCAGTAAAGGTACAGAGGAATGGAAAGATTATAGATACACTGACAAGGAAGAATTGGCAGGACTTGGAAACTATTTGAATATGATAGTGCAAGGAGGGACTCAAAGATAACTCTCAAATTTTGGCCAGGCTAGGACTGAATGAATAGTGTTTTCATTTACTTAAACAAGGACATGGCTAGAGAAGTCAGTTCAAGAGTGAAAGAGCATTAATTAGTTCAGTTGTGCTCTTGTCAAGTTGGAAGTGCCTAGGAAACATCCATATGGATATAATCCAGTAATCAGTTGGACCTACTCTTGGTTGGAATTCAAAGAAGTCTTAAATGAAGGGACCTGTTGGGAATCGTAGGAAGCATGATGGTACAGTAGTCAAAGAAGTTGGCTGTTAACCAAAAATGTCTATCATTCTAACCTGCTAGTTGTTCTGTGGGAGAAAGATCCGGCAGTCTGCTTCTGTAATTATCGACAGCCTTGGAAACCCTATGAGGCAGTTGTACCCTGTTTTATAGGGTTAGTATGAGCAGGAATTGACCTGATGGTGGTGGATTGGGTTTGGTTTATTGGGAATTGTTAGCATATAGGATACAAATCCTGGGGATTTTATGATGTCTCTGACCCATTGCCATCAAGTCTAATCTATTCCAAAACATAGTGACCCCATGTGTTACAGAGTAAAGCTATTCCATAAGTTTTCTTTGTTGTAATCTTTATGGAAGCAGATTGCTAGATCTTTCTTCTACTGTATCTCTCTGGGTTGGTTCATCTCTTGGTTAGTAACCAAGCACAAACTTTTTGACCACCGAGGGTCCTTGAAATTGCATGTGAATTGTGTGCATGTGTGTGTATTTGTGATTTCCCCCCCCCCCCTTGGGAAAAAGTTTATAATTTCATTAGAAGCACACCAAGGGAGTGAGACATTTTGACAGCTAAGGGCAGAGCCTTGAGGAGCACAAGCATGAACAACTAAAAAGAAGAGACTCATCTGTGGGAGAATGTTGAGAGGGGGCAATCAAAGAGATGGGAAGGAAACCTGAAGAGTGTGTTATTGGGAAGAATCAAGGAAAAGATTTTAAAGAGAAAAAAGTGCTCAATAGTATCAAATGCTGCAGAAAGGTTAAAAAAAATAAATGAGCATTAAAAATTGTCCTCTGGATTTCAAAAAAAAAAGGAAGCTCATTTTTTTTACTTCAGCCAAAGTAATTTTAGTGGTGCAATTGTGGCAGGTGAGTAGAATAATGTAATTAGCAAAGACAACTCTTCTAAGAGTCCAAATGTAGAGGAGAGAGAGGACAAGAGACAAGAGATGAAGAGAGATACAGGGTTGAGAAATGATTTTTTTTTAAGTTAGAAAATTCTTAATCAGGTATAAATACTGTTGAGAAGAAGCCAGAAAAGTGGGAGAGAGTTTCTAGGGAGCTGGCATCTAAAACATGGAAGGAAAGCTGATCTTACTCAAGAGCAAGGATTCCACTTTGATTAAAGGGGAAGAGAAGGAAGGATGAGGAAAGATGTGTACCATTGGCAGCTCAAAATCCCATAGATAATAAGTAGAAGAGTCAGGATTTGAATCCCAAGGAGGGTTAGCTATGAGTCGGAATTGACTCGTTGGCAGTGAGTTTGATTTTTTTTTTTTTAGTCTGCTTATAGATTCTGCACTTAGAACCAAGACACATTGAACCACTGGTGCAGACTGTGGCCTGGCAACTCAGTAAATACTTGCTACCTACACTGTCCCATCCCTCTGGACCAGTGGTAAGAATGGCTCTAAGGGCACAGATTGGATTCCGAGAAAAGAGGTGTTAAAATTGAGGGTGATCAGATGAGGCTTTATTAGGGAATGTACTTACAGAGATCAACCCAGAAATCTCATGATGAACATCAAAGTGCTAAGAGTCACCTGGGTAGAGGTTCTTGCAAGATAGTGAGGATTGGGTGTTTGTACACTGTATTATCACATAAAATGTGTAGGGAAAATAATGTCTCTACATGCAGGGGAAGCCTCAACATGATTAATGGGGTTTAGGTAGTAGTTAATAGATTTCCAAGGCACCTTGGTGGCACAATGATTAAGTTCTTGGCTGCCAACCAAAAGGTTGGTAGTTTGAACCCACCAGTGGTTATGTGGAGAAAAGACCTGGCAATGTGCTCCTATAAAGATTACAGCCTAGGAAACCCCATGGAGCAGTTCTATTGTGTCACATGGAGTTGATATGACACAGAATCAACTGATGGCACACAACAACAGTAACAACAATGTGTTTCAACTGGAGCTACCATATAGTCAGGTATTTGGTGTGTTTTTTGTTTGGCCCAGGTCTCTATTTGGTAAGATATTCTGATTCTTCCCCAGAGTTATTTGTGGACAAGTTCCATCTTGTATTGTTCAGGACCCTCTCATACACCTGGCATGAAAATCATCACTGTTTTTATGGAGTAGCTGATTCCTCCTTTAAATGTCCCCTGAGTTTTGCATTGAAATTTCACTCCAATTCTCAGATCAATTTTCAACTTTTGTTCCAGTTCACTAAGGAAAACCATCCATCCATTCATTCCACAAATATTTATTTATTTGTTTTATAACTTTTTGTTGTGATTTGGGTGAAACTTTACAGAGCAAATTGGTTTTCCATTCTACGATTTATATATATTTTATTTTGTGACATTGATTGCAATCCCCACAATGTAACAGCACTCTTACTGCTTCCTCCCTGTGTTTACCATTTCCATTTGTCCTTCTTTTCTATAAACACAACTATTTTTTGAAAGCCTGCTATATTCCCAGCTCAAGCAATAAGATGATGATCCTGAACAGATATATATCTGCCCTCTCATCATTTTGCAGTGTCATAAGAGAAGCAGACACTCATCAAATCATCTCGCAAGTAAACGGAAAGCCATGGTGTGGGAAGTGCCATGAAAGAAAAGCACACTGTGCTCTGAAAGCCTCTGACAGGGGCATTGGATTCAGTCTGAAGGTAGAGGGAAGATTTCTTCAAAAAAATGACCTTTTAGCTGAACAGTTGGCACTGGTGAATTGGCATTAACTGGTGAGAGGGAAGAGAAGGGCGAGCATTCTCAGCAGAGAGAATAGTGTGACGCTGCAGCGGCAGCAGGAAGTGCCCGTGAAGGACCCATGAATGAGTGGGGTATGGTTCAAGGTGAGGCTAGGCATCAGGGAAGTAGCCAAATCACTAAGGGTCTCGAGCTGAATTAAAGTAGTGAAGAGGTTGTCTTGGTTCTCTAGTGGGGCTATAGCACAAATACCAGATGTGGATGGCTTTAACAAATAGGAATTTATTCTTTTACAGTTGAGGAGGCTAGAAGTCTGAATTTAGAATGCTGGCTCTAGGGGTTGGATGAAGGTCCCTTGACCTTGGGCTTCAGCTCCACCTCTTGTTCTAGGCTCACTGGAACTGGATGCTTCTTCTAACTCATGCAGCTATTCGCTGTTGAGGTTGATGAATCCAAGACTGGCAAGTCAAATGGCACAATTCCAAGACCAGCAGGGAGTACAGCAGGTGTCTGGTTTAAGTCTAGGAACAATGTCAGGACCAGCAGGCAGCACGGCCCAACACCTGCTGAAAAGCTGGAGACCTTTCCCAAAGCTTCTCTGTAGGTGCTGGAAGCAGGTCACACACCAAAGGTAACTCCACTTCAACTAGTTAGCCACTCACAGCAGATTCCACCATACAGGTGTTTATAATCTCATCATGGGGAATAACCACATCCAGCTGCCAAGTCACTCAAAACCATGGCCAGCCAAGTTGACACACAACCTTAACTACCACAGAGGCCTAGGTAGGGTGAAGGAGGAGCTGGAGATTCATGATCAGATGTACATTTTTAAAAGCTCCACAAAACAACAACAACAAAAACCATTGACATCAATTCCAACTAATGGCAACCCCACGTGTTACCGAGAACTGCTCCATAGGGTTTTCTTGACTAACAGAAGCACATCGATAGGACATTCATCCATGGTGCCTCTGAATGGGTTTGAGCTGCCAACATTTAAGTTAGTAGTTGATTGGACACTGTTTCTATCACCTCTTTTAAAAGATCACTGTTTTCTGAAACAGTGGATTGGGTGAGAAGTAGAGGCCAACTAGGAAGTTCCAGCAATAGTCCATGATTGATGATGCTAGTTTGAACTCAGGAGCTTGAGGGAAGGAGCAAAGAGAACAGGTATGTGAGATGCTTTAGTTAGTGGGAGATAATAAACAACATAAAGGAAAGGGATTTTGAGGAGTATGGAGACTTTTGAGATAATGTTCAGCTCAGAACATATTCGTTTCCTACTGAAAGCCAGAGAAGTCTGTATAAATCATTGCACTTTGGTGACAGAAGGCATTCATAGTGGGCATTTTGTCTAACACAGTTTGCAGATGGCATTACCAAATGTTTGTCCGTTGGAACAGAGAGCCATGCCCCAGCATTTCCTGTATGGTATATATTTATAGGGTGTAAAGCAGAGCAGAAATAACTGAAGGAATACATTTCCAGGTGATGTATTGTTTATAGTTGAGGAGGAAAAACCAGTAAAGATTGAGTTTTGGAATATTATCCATCAATCCAGGCCTGTATGCAATTTGTAGACTAGTTTAGCTACCATGAGTTGTCCAATCTGGTGTGAACTGAATCAGTGAGATAACCAAAGTGGTGTATAAAAATGAATAACTCAGAACTAAAGAAACTGGAAGATAAGGATCCAGATGCAGTGTGGCCCAGTAGAACTTACTGCAAAGATGAAAGTGCTGTATATCTGCACTGTTCAATACTGTAGCCACTAGCCATCTGGAGCTACAGAGTACCTGACCTATGGCTGTAGTGACTGAGGAAGTAAATTTTTAAATTTTATTTCATCTTAATTAATTTAAATTTAAATAGCCACATATGGCTTGTAGCTACTATGTTGGAGAGTATAGATCTAGAACCAATAGCAAGACAAGAAAGTTACACACGACATTGTTGATTGGTTATCAGTTTCAGAAGTAATTCAGTTAATATTAAAGTTAAAAGCATTTTTTGAAAGAATGAATCTTAAGTGGCTGAACCACCCCAACAGCCTCTTGGCTGTAGGCTGTGCTTTCCTTCCCATGCAAAGCCCCAAGGAAACTCTATTTCCTGGAGAACCTGACCCTTATTCTCACATAACGGAAAACAGCTTTACCCAGAGAGTTATTGCAATGCCTTGTCTCTCTTTGTATTCTCTAATTTGAATATAACTTTGCTTTTAGTGTATAAGCAGCACCCCTATAATTTTGTGTATTAGAAGTAAACAAGAGTGATAACCAGATGAAACTCACCACCAGCCACTGTGTTCACTTGTTTAGGATTTCACAAGCCCCCGAAATATGTTCTTGCCATGTGGGAAGCATTCCAAACACTAGTCAAGAAGTACTGCTTAACATAGCTTTTTTTCCCTGTTTTTCTAATCTTGTTTCATGCTGGCCATCTAAAGGATTTTACAAAAGGTACTAAAGGAGCAGATGCCATCTTCTCTATTGGGTTGTGTGTGTTGGACTGGACTGACCTGACCTTAAATGAGGCTAGTTGGCAAAAGATGGAGAAAGGATCTCAGTTTCCTGAGCATCTGGCTATGTGTTAGGTGGGTGCTGGGCTAGAGGCCAGACATTTGTTACACCTGGAGAAATAAGGGATTCTTAAACCTGAGTTTGGGGATAAGGAACATGGAAAGAGAAGAGTGAAGAGAGTTCACTCGAGAAAGATAAAAGGGAGAAGGCAAATGATGGCCCTTCTTTCATTTAATTTAGGGCTTCTCAACAGTGGCTATAGGGACATCTTGGACTAAATAGTTATTTGTTGCTGGGTGGCAAGGCAAAAAAAGTAGGGCAGTTCTGTGTTATGTTTAGCAGCATCCCTGGCCTCTACACATTAGATTCCAGTAGCACCACTCCTCCCCTGACATGACAATCAAACATGTTTCAGCCATTTCTGGGGGTAATTTTGAGACCCACTCATTCAACTGAAGTGGCACTGGGCATGTAGATAACTTGCTGGCCAGTGTCTAAGTCTGCTTAGCCTAACAAAATGAGGTCAGTGGTCAAGGGGATAGGGGTCAAGGGGACATTTCACTTTTCTCCTTACTTTTAATAAAAGGAAACATGAAGACTTAGAAACATAGTGAGGATTAAGCTGCAAAGGACATCTTGGAGACAGTTTTAGTCAATGGGACTTATTCTTAACATAAGTATTTACAGCCTCTGTGAAGACTGTTTCTTAGATCCAGGACAGGAGTGGGGCTTAAAAGTCTGGCGATTGTTGAACCCCAAGTATGTTTGTTTGAGTCTGTATCGTATTGTCTCATGTTCACCATCAGGCTATTTTCTGACTAATTCTGTATAGTTTTCATAGATCCAACTCCTTGTTTCCTTCTTTTGGGAGCACTGGCTGCTTGTTATACTATACCTTCAGTCTTGTGGTTATGCAACAAAAATTCCCTTTATCACTTGGCACCAGTTCATCTGAGGGATTCACCGGCACCTTTATCCCATCAAGGGAAATAAATCCCTGTGTAACTTTTTTATTGTATAGTGTCAATTACTGCAAATGTTGTATCTCAAACCTGTAATGAGAAACTATCCTGAACTTGGATTTATTTAACTCAAGATAAAATGTGGAGAGGTCTTAGCCTTTGAATAAAATCCCTAGCAGACCAGATTTAGGAAATATTGAGAAGGAATCTGCCATATATATTTTTATATGCTGAATATATTTCTTATATTTAATTTTATATGCAGAAAAATTTTAACTTAAAAGTGATTGCTGAAAACACTGTTAACAATAGATAAAATTATTATACCTTTAATTTCTTTCTCTCCATCACTGATTCAGGCAATCTATGCACAACATGACCAACAGGGAAGGGGAAGCTGTACAGAAAATGGAGTGGAAAGAAGAAAACGGAGGCCATTGGACACCACTGCCCGATAGTCAAGGCCTACCTGTTTGAGCTCAGAATGCTTGACAACTCAACCACTCACGTATGGAAAGCATAGGTCATGCTTTTAGCCTACTAATTCCTTCTTTGATAAGAATTGCTCTTTTTAAATTAACTGAAACTGAAATTCCAATCCAGGTTAACAGAAGTCTCAAAATATCAACAGAAGAAAACTAATAAGAACTTCTTTATTCCTCCCACAGAAAGATGTTACACAGTTTCTTTCCTGGAAGTTTTAAATACAGGGCAGAGACAAGCTCTCTAGGATTATGTGAGTGGGACCCTGTCTAGAGGAAGGGAGATGGGTCAGACAATTAGGGGATCCTCTCAGCTCTCTGGAAAATCTCTGTATTGCAAAGTGTGGGTTATTGAGTGAAAATAGAGTGTGGGGGAAAATACTCAAGAGGCAGTAAGTTCTGATTGTGTGTACTCTCAAAGAGAAGCATCAGCTAAATTAAAAAAAAAAAAAAGCTATTCTGAAAATTCATATTAAATCTTTATTTACAGGCACTAATAGACATTAGGGTATGGGGTTGGGATAAAATAAATTTGTCTAGTAATAGTACGACCCTATCAAAAATGATGTTATTAAAAACACAACAACTTAACTTTAAGACTCCTTTTGTAAATCTCATCCATTGTCTTCTCTAAAATGAGAACTCCAGAGTATAAACATTCTTTGTGTGTGTGCTTTTTACACTAAGGTTTAACCTCATATCACTAGGTCTCACTGGCTTAGGAAACACAATGAAGCCACTTTCAATGGCAAAGAGATAGTTGCCTCCAGCCATTCTCACAATGCTCACTTCTTTAAAGCCCTCACATTTGCTTAAGTGAGGGTAATGGGGGTTCAGTGATAGAATTGTCCCAGTCCACGCAGAGACCTGGGTTCGATTCCAAGCCAGTGCACCTCATGTGCAGCCACTATCTGTCTTTCAGTGGAGCCTTGTGTGTTGCTATGATGCAAAACAGGTTTCAACAGAGCTTCCAGACTAAGACAAACAAGGAAGAAAGGCCTGGAAGTGTACTTCCAAATATCAGCCAATGCAAACCCTATGGATAACAATGATCTGATCCATAACCTATCATGGAGACAGTGCAGGACTAAGCAGCATTTTGTTCAATTGTGCATGGGGTCACCATGTGTCAGGGTCAACTCGATGTCAGCTAACAGCAATAACATCTGGATAAGGGGACCTTGGTGCATCTCCTTGGTCCTCCTGAACAGCTACAATGCTCTCAATGTACCATTCTCTCACTCCTCATACATTGCTCCCTGATCATTGTGTTACCTCTAATATGCCTTTCCTGGAGGGTTTTTTTTTTTTTTTTAATTCAAACTTTTATTGGCTATTCTGATCCTAGGTCAAAGAGCATCGCCTCAGTTGCCAAATTCAACAAGTAAAAATATAGGGCCCCTCTGTTAAATTTTAACTTAAGATAATCAATGAATTATTTTTAGTATAAGTATGTCCCAACTACTGTAAAGGACATACTAACACTAACAATTATCCATTATTTATCTGAGATTGAAATTAAACCAGGCATCCTGGGTGAACTTGAAACCCAAGTCCGGATACCTCAGCTACAATCCAAACAGCCTCTGACTTTTGGTTCCCCAGCAATGTTCTCTACCTGTCTTTCCAGAGGACTGTCTCCCCATTAAGTGCAGTGTTAAGGGATTCAGGTATAACCCTTATTCTCAGATGGCTTGCTAGATCTTTATACTCAGTAAATAGCCCTGAGCCTAGATTTACTAGTCATCATCATGAAAACAAAATCTCCAATTTCAGATATTCCCACCCATGCTTTGATTCAAAGAAATGTAAGCTCTTAGCATAGAGTCATTGCTGTACCAATAAATGCAAACTCTGAGGAGAGTGGTGATATTTTATCTAAGAGTAATAACATCAGAAGAATTTAATGCATTGGTTCAAAATCCTAACTGGGAGTTTTTACCTAATTCATGTCTTAATATGTTGTTTTATAACTGTCCCTTTGATCCTAAGAATGGTTTAACAGTATAATGAATATGTTGTTGTTGTTGTTATATGCTGACAAGTTGGACCATACTCATAGTGACCCCTCCTTGGGTTGCCAAGGCAGTATCACTATAGAAGTAGATTGTCCAACCTTCCTTCTGAGGAGTGGCTGGTGGGTTTGAACCACCAGCCTTCTGGTTAGCAGTCAAGTGCTTTAGGTACTATGCTACCAGTCCCCAAAATGACTTTGTAATAGGAAAGTAGCATAAGGGTAATGTACAATTTTATGAAAATTTCTATTTGCCAAATTACTTTAGCAATTGAAGGAAGGAAAATCCTTTATTCAGTAAGAATTTGTATATTTGATTAATTCATGTACGATAAACTATAAAGTATCTTAGAATAGAATATTTCAGGGTTAAGATAATGAAATGAACAAAGCATCTTTACTTTCTCTTTTTAAACATCTTTAGTAATAAATTTAGGGGATTTTTACAAATGCATACACCTACAAAGATTAAGAAAACTGGAGAGAGAGTAATAACAGCAAAATATTGGGAGCTGGAGAGCAGAAAGACAAGTGGTAACTGACTCAACAGACCCCAGAACACAGAATCTTTATCTGACAGTAGTGTACACAGAGAATAAATCTAATCGGTACCAAAGCCAAGAAAACATAAGCCATCTCATCCTGGCAACAACGGCACTGATCAAAAAAAATAAAGAACAGGAAACAATAAATGCTGGTGAGGTTGTGGGGAGATTGGAACTCATATACTGCTGGTGGGATTATAAAATGGTTCAACCACTATGGAAAATGGTGGTATTACACTTCCTCAAAAACCTAGAAATAAAAATATCATAATACCATTTGATCCAGTAATTCCATTCCTAGGTATATGTCCTAGAGAGATAAGAGCAGTAACACAAATAGACATATGCACACCCATGTTTATTACATAATTTTTCACACTAGCAAGAAGATGGAAACAATCTAAGGGTCAATTAATGGATGAATGGATAATAAAATGTGGTGCATACATGAAAATGAATATTACCCAATGATAAAGAAAAATGATTAACCTGCAAAACATTTTATAACATGAATGAATCTGAAGGACGTTATGCTATATAAAATAAGTCAATCACAAAAGGACAAATGTTGCATGATACCACTTTTACAAAAAGTCAAGAATAGTTTTACACACAGAAAGCAATGTTCTTTGAGGGTTACCAGGAAGCAATCAGTCCACAGGACTAATGACCCACATGAAATACAGCCTCCTGCAGCTTGAACCAGAAGAACTAGAGAGTCCCTGGCTACTACTACCAACTGCTCTGACCAGGAACACAATAGAAACTCCTGGTTAGAATAGGAGAAAAATATAAAACAATACTCCAAATCATAAAAAAGACCAGACTTACTAGACTGATAGAGACTCTCATCCTAAAACACTGTTTTAACCTGGAATTAAAACTACTCTTTTAGGTAACCTTTCAGCCAGATAATAGATTGGCCAATAAAATAAACAATAACACCTGTGAGGAATGTGCTCCTTAGAATAATCACGCATACGACATCAAATGGGCAACATCCTCCCAAAACCAAAGATGAGAAGACAGGGAGGGGCAGGGAAACGGGAGGCATGAAAATGGGGAAGGCAGGGTAGAAACAGGGATAATGTTGACGTATTAGAGGATAGGAAGCAATGCCATGGAACAATTTGTATATGAATTGCTGACTAGGAAACTAATTTGTTCTGTAAACTTTCACTTAAAACACAATAAAATGTTCAAAGAAAAGAAAACAATGGAGCAATACCTTCAAAATGTTGTAAATCAAAAACACTAAACATACTGCCATCAAGTTGATTCCAACTCATAGTGACTCCCATTGGGTTTCTGAGGTGGTAAATCTTTAAGGAAATAGATTGCCCCATCTTCTTTCTGCAGAGAAGCTGGTGGGTTTGAACTGTCAACCTTTTGGTTAGCAGTCAAATGCCTTAGGCTCTACACCCCCAGAGCTCCTTACAAAATGTTGTAGGAACTTTATTTCCAACCTCAGCTTTAAACCTATTGCCATCGAGTTGGATCCGACTCATAACGACCCCTCCTGGGTTTCCGAGGCAGTATCACTACAGAAGTAGATTGTCCAACCTTCCTTCCAAGGCGTGGCTGGTGGGTTTGAACCATCAGCCTTCTGGTTAGCAGTCAAGTGCCTTAGACCCTATGCCACCAGAGCTCCCATACCTGACCAAACAATTAGCATGAAAGCAGACATTTTTCAAACATGCAAGATCTGAAAAATAAGATCCTACCAATCATTTCACAAAAAAGTATTGGAGAACATGTTCCTCTACATAAAAGGGAAATAAAGTAGGCAGACAATAGATTCAGAAAAAAAGAATATTCAAGTCATATTTAAATGGGAACAAACTCCATGAGAATGGTGAAGACCCCAGGATCACAGGTGTGCACCAGAGAACCAGAAAGCATCCAGAAGAGTGTGAGGACCAGCATCACAAGGTACCATTGTATTCTCTTCTTAACCCAAGGACAAAGTGGTTAGGTGAGCCTGGCTCAGGTTCTTTCTATACTGGACTTGCTTTGACCAGATGCCTAAGCAGTCTCTGTTCTTCCCCACCTGCTTTGAACCCTTCTTATGGAACTCTCACTTCACTGCAAAGGAATGCTGTGTTTTCATGTTCTCCTAAGAGATCCATCCTGGTGAGTTTGGAACAAGAAAATGCAGAGCAGCTTGTTTCAGCTGACCAGATTTGTGACTGATATCCAAAGCTTCAGCCCTGCTGGGTGTTCCCACGTTGTTGTTGTTGTTATGTGCCGTCGAGTCGGCCCCGACTCATAGCGACCCCTCCTTGGGTTTCCGAGGCAGTATCACTACGGAAGTAGGATT
>NW_006922179.1:140516-141105 GCF_000298275.1 Orycteropus afer afer
CTACAGTTAATTTTTAAGGAAGGGAGGAGTGCTTTTATTCTTCTTCAGACAATTTGGTTTCACGCTTCTTTTACTGAGTTCCTTCCAAATGATAAGTTGCTATTGTGCTATTTGAGGTTTTGAGACTGTGTCAGGACTTTTAGAATGAAAGAAGTGGCTACCTCAACAATTGCATACATGTGGTCTAATACACTTATCACAATACTGTCAAGGGCAATTTTTGGACCCAAACATAAAAACTCAGGTCCTCGTTGAACATATTTGAAAGTGAAGGGAAATGAGCTTGTCATAATATTTATTCCAAAGTCTTTTACTGAGTTCTTTTACTGAGTTTGTTTTTTCCCTTTGATATACTACTCCTGTTGTGCTCATTTTAAAACCTTAGATGCTATTTGGAAACCCAAGGAAGGTCACTATAATTGCCACAGAATTGACTCTGTGGAAGTGAGTTTGGCTTGGTTTTTAGTCTTAATACTTAGAATTCTGTTAGTAATATATAGGAGCTCTTGTAGCATAGTGCCTAAGGCACTTGACTGCTAACCAGAAGGCTGGCGGTTCAAACCCACCAGCCACTCCTCGGAAGGAAGGA
>NW_006922179.1:141205-142990 GCF_000298275.1 Orycteropus afer afer
GGGTTTGAACCGCCAGCCTTCCAGTTAGCAGTCAAGTGCCTTAGGCACTATGCTACCAGAGCTCCCATGAGCCCTATTTCCCAGGACTCACTTATGATCTTACCCACTGATTTTCCCAGAAATTGTCAGAGAGACAGAAACTAGACTCATGAACTCCGGACACTTTCTCTTTTTTGGGAAGCTTTCATCTAACAGTGTCAATATTATCTTTCTCTACAACATCTGGGTTTGAGCTTGCAACTCAGCTTTTGAAAACTAAGCAATGTACTGCTGTAGATACACTATAAGGGATAGAATTACAAAAAGGGATTGATTAGCACAGAAGTCAGGATAGGTGGCTACCTTTGAAGGAGAGGGGAAAGGATGGAATCAAGGTTTGTATACACAAGCCTTCGAAGGTAGTGATGATACTTTCTAAGTTTCTATAACTTAATCTCGATGGCAGAAACCCAGTAGTTTGTCTCAAAAATTATTTAAATTATACATATGTATTCTTTTGTGTATATGATACATCTGAAAGTTAAAACCATCTTATGGCAAAAGTATTATGCTTTCAGACTAAAACAAAACTGTTCCTTTCTGGACCTTATCTTTCCAGATACCCTCTGGACTTACAAAAACTTTGAAGCCTTGACTGGCAGGATCTGGACAAATTGGAATTAAGACATTTCAAAAGCATTGGAGATCAATCACCAGATATCAGATGATAATCAAGAATACTTTTAGTTCTTTTCAGAGGCTGTTGAATATTTTGAAACTATAAACAAGCAACATAGTAATTTTATTTTAATTGATTTTGCTATTGTATGTTTCAAATCATAAAACCTCTGTTTGTAACTCTCAATTATATTTTTTTCCAGATCTTTTACTGACTGGACAGACTTAGAAATAAGCCAGGCACTCTCCCCTAGGCGGTGAGAACTGAAAGAGAAGATACTGTGAAGCCATTGGAGCACCATGATTAAACTGATGACATGTGAAATAGGAGAGACACATGAGACATTATTAAATGATTAGGTTGAATATTGAAGGGCTAATGCAGCCTAGAGAATTGTGAGAAAATGGAGTTCCACATCCCTGTTGAGAAAAATCAAGATTTATTGGTCTGGTTGCTGGACTCATTCAAATTCTGTACTTGTTAAATTTAGAAAATATTTCTCATAGGATTTCAAGAATATTCCAAGGCTAGAGACTATAAATATTTCCCAAATTTCTATTCTGATTAAAATGCTTTACCATCTTACTCTAGGAAATAAGCCCATCATGAGAGAAAGTACCTAATAGCGTGCTATCTCAATTTCCTCTTCTGGGGGATGCAGAGCTAAGAGCAGTGTAATACGGGAACTATGTGCTTAAGGTAAGCATTCATTGTGGACTTCTTAGTTAGAAAGACATTGTTAAGAAGATATTAGGTAATAAAGTTATTTTAAAGCTCATCTCAAGCCCTTCAGAGAATTTCTCTAATTATAACTCATCAGGACGGTGACATGTCTTTAACTCTAAATGAATGCAAAAATATAATATGCCTTAGATTTCTAACAGGTTGAAAGGTTTTATTTGATGCTGACTTGTATCTAGGAAAACCAAGTACCTCAATATCCTTTTTGCTTTTTTCTTCTCCAAAAAAAAAATTGCTTCCCCAGTTAGCCTGGGACCAAAGACTTATTTCAATAATAATAATAATAATAATAATAATAATAATAATAATAAAGCTATGGAGCTAATTTTCTTGCCACAAAAGATAATGGAGTTGAGCAGACTAAAATTGTTGTTGTTGTTGTTATG
>NW_006922179.1:143763-176951 GCF_000298275.1 Orycteropus afer afer
ATATATATATATATATATATATATATATATATACACACTATCTAAAAGGCTAGAAAGAATTAATACAATGAACATCAAAGTACCTTCCAACCAGCTTAAAGAAAAAGGTAGAGTCAATAGAGTATGTGATTTGCACTCTTGTCCTTCTCTTCCCCAGGGACAACCACTCTCCGGAAGTACATTCTGTCATTTCCATCTTTTTCTTTATACTCTTACTGTATGTGAATATATCCCTAAACAATATAATTCTATAATATTTTAACGTTTATAAAAATGTTGCAAGTACTTTTCTTCAACTTGCCTTTTCTCACAACATTACGATTTTGAAATTCATGTGTGTTGGTATACATCCCAATAGTTTATTTATTTTTAACATTGTGTGAATATCCCACAGTTTATTCACCCATGTTCTTTCTGATCAACACTTACAATTTTTTTCTTGTTGGAACTGTGCCATATGAACAATCACATACATATTTCCTCATGTATATGTTTGAAAGTTGAGCACACACCTAGAAATGGAGTTGCTGGGTCACAGAGCATGTACATTTTTATCACTACTAGAAACAGAAAAATTATCCTCCACAGTAGTTGTAATAGTTTATATCCCTTATATGGTGGATTAAAAGTTTTCTTTTCTCAACATCCTAGATAATATTATTACTATAGGACTTTGAAAGTCTCACCAATCTGATGGGTAAGAGATAGAATCTCATTGTACATAAAATGATTTTCAAAAAGTGTGAGGATCTCCAAGTGGTGGTAATTTCTGCCAGAATATTTGTAATTCACCACATATTGTCCTTAGCCATGAGCTAACA
Organism: Orycteropus afer afer; assembly: GCF_000298275.1. Lineage (NCBI taxonomy): Eukaryota > Metazoa > Chordata > Mammalia > Tubulidentata > Orycteropodidae > Orycteropus > Orycteropus afer. Next base: position 144,585 of record NW_006922179.1, read on the forward strand.
ATGTTTCTTTGACTCACCTAATGATTCATTCTTAGAGGAACCCAAAAGGGTAACATAACATTCCTATCATCTTTTCAACTCTGTTTCTAAATTCAAGTCCCTGACTTCCAGCCTTGGCAGGAATGGTAGGTGACAGATTGTGTGAACTTCCCAGAGCACTCCAGATGATGTCAGACCCCTAAGCCATGTGTGTCAAGGCTACTCGGGATGCTGTTAGGCTTCTTTTCTACCCACACTGGGAAAATCATTACCTACTCATAGTAACCACTAGCCTTATATCATTTGTTGTACTGTGGCTTGTGTGTTGCTGTGATGCTGGAAACTCATGCCAGTGGTATTTCAAATATCAGTAGGGTCACTAGTTGTAGACGTGTTTCAGTGGAATTTCCAGACTAAGACAGTCTAGGAAGAAAGAAAGGAAATGGCTCATGCAGTTGTAGAGGCAGGCAAGTCCCAAATCCATAGAAGAGATATCAAACTGGAGGTGTCTTCTCACTCAGGTAGCTTCAGGGGCTGACAAACCCAAAAATCAGCAGGTCAGACAGCAGGCTGCTATCTCCCAGACACTAAAGTCCCAAATTGTCAGGGAACACAGCAGGCTGCTGGCTCAAGTCCGGAGAATCAGAGGTCAGATGATGATAGCCAGGTGCAACATCTAGATCAAGCAAAAAAACAGAGAGCTTTGCCAGCATATTCATATATATTGGATGGAGGCCACATCCCCAAGGAAATTCCCTTTCAACTGATTGACCGCTCATAGCAGATCTCATCACATAGGTGTTTACATTATATCAGATCTCATCATGGGAGATGACTACATCATTACATAACTGCCAAACCACTGAGAATCATGGCTGAGCCAAGCTGATATACAACCTTAACCATTAGAATGCCTTTTCTTTTAAATGGGATTATACATGTAGAAATATCAATTAGTTCATTTGATCATACATTCATTCACTAAATATTTTAGAACCATGTATATATATATATAGAGAGAGAGAATAAAATACCACTGGTAGCATGTATATACAAATAATTATAATGTCACAAATCTTTACATAGGAGATAAACAATAGCTAAAATACTTCCAGATAGGTAAGGAAATAGAGAAGAAAAATACTGAGTGCTTCATAAAACAATTTTAGCCCATACTTAAATGAAAGATAAAGAAAGGTCAAGGACAAAGCCATGTTTATCCATCAATTTGTCTATGTGCCTGAGTGAATCCCAGTCCCACTGTTTACTAGACATGTGACCCTGGACAAGGTTATTATAATCTTTAAGCCTCAGTGTTCCAATCAATAAAATTGGAAAAAAATAAGAGTACATGCTTCTTAGAGTTATTGTCATGAATAAATTTGTTATTGTACAAAAAGTACATAATCAATTCACTGGCACTCAGTTAACATTCAATAAATATTAATAATTATATTAAAAAAACCTCATTAACATCATGTGGAATAGGGTGAACTTTCTCCTCCTCTACAAGGTGATGATGCAACTCTGTAGTTCTGATTTCCCCTGGATAATCTGGAAGCAAATATCATATACAAAAGTAAGGGTTTTAGTCACTATCAAACTCCATAGTTTTCAGTGTCTGCTTATCCAGCTGAGTATTGGAATCAGATCTCAAGTTGCATGAAAGCTTTAATTTTATTTCTTTTGTAGGATGTCAGAGCATTTGTCCACTGTGCATCATAGACACTTTAATCTCTGCTCTACTTCTGAGTCTTTTATATCTTGTTCTGCCTCTGGGAATAGCATTTTCTATCTTTCCCTTTAGATATCATTGTTGAAACTTTCTATCTAACTGTTCTAAAAACTTAATATCTTCACACTGGCTTCTTTGGTTTTGAATGCCATTGTTGGGGAACAGGGAGAGATAAATATAGACTCCCTGTTTCCTTTTCACGTGGAAGTTGTGAAATCTCAACCTTGTGGCAGATGCTAGCAGTGGGCTTTTGTGAAGCATCTCCTCTGCTTTTTGTCAAAGTCAGAACAAGCTGGCATATTAGAAGAACAGCCACTGGCAGAAGTCTGAATCTTCCTAAGATCCTCCCTACCATCTTCCCTTCCTGGACAGACCATCATATCAACCTACTTAGTGGGGTATTGTGTGAAGAAAGAGAAAGGAATAAGAATCTAAATTGTGAAATAGAAAGGAAAAGGCTAGGGAAGAAGGTGTGAGGTAAAGGGGCGGGCGGTGTAAGAATAGTGCAAGGAATCAACATTTATTTAGGGTTTACTACCTGTACAGCTTATATATTGCTGCAATACTGGAAGCTGTGCCATTAGCACTTCAGATACCAGCAGGGTCACTCAAGCGGGACAAGTTTCAGCAGAGCTTGCACACTAAGACAGACACGATGAAGGACCTGGTGGTCTACTTCTGGAAATTAGCAATGAAAACCTTTTGTATCACAACAGATCATTATCTGTCTTGCTTGCTTTGGACACATCATCAAGGGAGATTAATAGCTGGAGGAGGACATCATGTTTTGCAAAGCAGAGGCCCAACAAAAGCAAGAGAGACCTTTGGTAAATGAATTGCCACAGTAGCCACAACAATGGGTTCAAAACATGAGGGTGATTGTGAGGATGATGCAGGACCAGGCAAAGTTTTGTTCTGTTGTATATAAGGTCGTCATGAATTAGAGTTGATTTGACTGGCAGCTAACAACATAGGCACAGCATTGTGCTAAATAATGGTTTACACTTGGGATATTATTTCATGCTTATAAACTATATGAGAGTTTCCATTATCCTATTTAATATATGATGAAATTGAGAATCAGAGATGTTAAGTAAGTTCTTAAACTTCACAGAGTTAATAAGTGATAGAACTAAGAAATTAAACCTAGGTTTTCTAATTCAGACATAACTTTTCTTTCTATATTCTACACAGATGATGAGCCTGTGGGTTGAATGGGGGGGGGGTCTGGATCAAGACTTAGCAAGTGCTTAGTGAGTTCTACTTGGAATGTAAATAGATATTTTGGAAGTCAAAAGTACAATCACAGACATTTTTATAATATTGTTTTGTAATGTTGGCAGGAACAAATAATTAAAATGTTGGATCCTAACAGATTTGTTTCCATGTAATAAATTTAAGTTAATAGATATCTGTCCCCACTTCCAATTTAATCATAAGTAAAAGAAAGACTGAGCATTATCCACACTCATTAATTCATTGCTCATCTTTGAAAGAGTAAGTGCTCATTGAGTGCCTTCAATGTGTGAAGTGTGCTAGGCACTGCTGTAGGGTATACACAGCTATTATTTATGTGTAAGGACCAGAATCCATTGACTACCCCTGAATACTGTAGTTCTGAAAATATAGTTAACTGTGCTTTCTGGTAAATGGAATGACAGGATATGGCTAGACAGAGAGGAAAGAAGAAAAGCTCTCCAGGTAGACAGAGCGAAATATCTAATACCAAGATCACTAAAACATACTTTAAAAAGATCCATTAGGAATTGCTTAGGAAGGATGACTGTGTGTTGTAATTTACATTTTTAAATGTACCAAGTCCCTGACTTTGGAAAGCTCCTTTTTATTTTCTGAATGTGACTTTATTATGGTGAACCCAGTATATGTAATTTTTTATTTGTTGTTCATGGGAAAAGGACTACTCTAAAGTGAAGGCTAGTGAGTCGTGAACCACTGTGAGCTTGCTGTGAGCAAGGTCAAGTGCTAGATTGTTAATTCTAAACCAGGGAATGTAACTATTATAGTGGGCCAGGCACTTATTTTTCTACTGCCTGATGACTCTAGAATGAAATTAAACAAAGAGTCCAGTACTTGCTTCCTGAATATTTCTGAATCTCAATTTCACTCCATTTCAATTTTCTCTAACCCAAAACTGATTCTTAAAAGGGCAAAGTATTTAGAAATCTATGTCTGTGTCTGAAAGATATTCTTGTACCATATTCTTTGGGGAGAAACTTTCAGAAAGCCTCTACAATATAATTATACTCCAAGGGATCTCAATTATATTTTTGAGAAGTTTTTATGGATATTACTTTCCATATCAAACACGGAATTCACCTTCTGATCAGAACTAAAGGTGATTTCACTTACCATGCCCCACAAACAAAGAAGCCAATACTTAATAAAGATAAGTTATGAATATGCTACTTGGTTTGTTCCTGAAAAGGAAATGGTGTTTAACCTGGATACAAGCCAGTGAGAATCTCCAAGTTGACTTTCTTGGAAAGAGCAGTGGATTTTGCATCACAAGACAAAACTACAGTTCCAACTCTGATACTTTCTGGACTTTAGGCTTCTCATCACTTCTCTGAGCCACGGTTTCTAAATATGCACAATAAGAGAATGATGCCTACTTCACAAAGCAGTTGTGAGGCTTGTGAGTCACATATGCAAAAATTTTGTGAAACCAATTCAGTGTAAGACAACTGAAGCTTAATGCTATACTTCCAAACAACAACAACAACAACAAAAACTCACTGCCATCAAGACGATCCCGACTCATAGCAACTCTTCTTGGGTTTCTGAGGCAGTATCTCTACAGAAGTAGATTGCCCAGTCTTCCTTCTAAGGAGTGGATGGTGGGTTTGAACCACAAGCCTTCTGGTTAGCAGTCAAATGCCTTAGGCACTATGCCACCAGAGCTCCCAATGTTATACATACTCCTTACTTATTGACTATCTCATTATCTGACATTTTGCAGTTACACAATAGTAAAAAATCTACTATATGACTACTTTGCACATTAACAACACACATCTGGCAGTAATGAATCCCAAGGTATGAGATGAGAGTAACGCTGGCTCTGATGGTTAAGACTATGTGTCAATTTGACAGGGCCATGATTCTCAGTGGTTTGGCAGTTATGTAATGACTTAGTTATCCTACATTTTATGATCTGAAGTGGTCATCCTCCATTTTTGCACAATACCTCTTTTCTCATAATGACCTGGTCTTTGGAAACTAATGATGTTGATAACTGAGGAGTGGCAGTATTATGATTAAAAGAGTCTGAAGAGAATTGGACCTGAATTAACATTCAAAGCAACTGTAGAATTTTTACCATCTTAGCCTCTGTCTGATGGACAAACTTCTAAGTTTATTAGAAACAGCAGGTGGAAAACTGTTAGTGGATTTCACTATTTTTAACACTATACTTGTTAGAGGACCCTGTTTATAGATTATTGCATTGTATCAGTATTAATTGATTTGTGAAACATAGAGTAGTTATTAGCATGCATTTCTAGTAGTACGAATTGTTAACATTATGCTCCCATGCATATTCTTTAGATCTTGGTGCTACTCAAAGGTGAAGCTTCATACCAGGCTAAGTTGCCCTCTATGCTTTTGACTATCATTAAAAAATGATGGATGCACAAAAGTCAAAAATATAAAAAGGACCAGCATTACTGGACCAAAAGAGACTGGTGAAACCCCCAAGATTATAGCCCTGAGTTACCCTTCAAGCCTGGAATTGGACTCACTCCCGTGGCTTAATACTCAGCCAAACAACAGACAGGCCTACAAGCTGAACAACTACACCAGGGAGATGCACTCCTTAGAACAGTCAACCACGGGAGTTCAGAAGGGTAGCATTTGCACAGGATAAATTCAGGCAAGCAAGAATGAAGAGGTAGAAAGGACACATGGAAGGGGTAACCACAGGGAGGAGGTGAGGAGGAGAGCTGTTACATTGTGGGGTTTATAATTAGTGTCACAAAACAAAATGTGTGTGAACTATTGGATGTAAAAGAAATCTGTTCCATAAAATTGCACCCAAATCACATTAAAACTTTTTTTTAAAATGATGGTTACAAAAGTTTAAAAAAAAAAAAAAAGTAAGAATATACATTTATCAATGTCATGGATTGAGTTATGTCCTTCAAAAGTATGTGTTAACTTGGCTAGGCCATGATTCTCAGTATTGTATGTTGTCCTTTATTTTGTGATCTGATATAATTATTCTCCATTTGGTGATGTGTTGTAAATCCTAACCTCTATATGTTAGTGAAGGAGCTTTGGTGGCACAGTGCCTAAGGCATCTGACTGCTAACCAGAAGTTTGGTGGTTCAAACCCACCAGCCACTCCATGGAAGGAGGATGGGACAATCTTCTTCCATAAAGATTTACTGCCTTGGAAACCCAATAGGGGTTTCTATGAGTCAGAATTGACTTGATGTTTGGTTTTCTATTTGTTAATGAGACAGAATCAGTGTGGAGTGTACCTTGAGTCACATCCTTATAAGACATCCTTATAAGAGAGTGTGACTCATTCACATCCTTATTCAAGTTAGTCATGTCCTTACTTAAGTCAAAACCTTACTCAAGTCACAACCTTGCCTGAGTCACACTTTTTATCTTACAAGAGATAAAAGCAGAGAGGAGAGGGACCTTACTACTACCAAGAAAGAAGAGCCAGGAGCAGACCTGAAGTCCTTTGGACCCTGGGTCCCTGTGCTGAACATCCCCTGAAAAGACTCAGGGGAAGATTGATGCCAATATACATGGACATCTCTAAAGACCCAGAAAGTGGATACTGAAGAAACAAAGACCTTCCACCAGAGCTGACAGAGAAAGTCATCCCCTAAAGCTGGCACTCTGAATTTGGACTTCTAGCCTACTAAACTATGAGAAATAAATTTCTGTTTGCTAAAGTCATCCACTTGTATTTCTGTTATAACAGCACTAGGTAATTAAAACAATCAGCCAGTTGGTAGCTGGTTTCCTAATTCAATTAATTATCATGTATCGTTGAGTAATATACTTTAGTGAATTTGGATTAGATTCTCCTTCAGTATTTTCATATCTTAATGGAAGAAGGAGAATGACTAACAGGAAAGATTATATATATATTTTTTTTTTATAAAATATGGCTGTGGGTTATTGTAGTTGTTTATATGAGGCCATAATGGCACTCCCATACATTAGACTTTCAGCAGCCTCCTGAAGCATTGACAGCTTCTTCACATTCCAGATTTTGCATGTTATGTTTACTAACTCTGAGTATTTGGTAAGATTTTTGAATAACATATAGCTGTTTCAATGAGAAATCATTGTGTTGTTAGGTGCCATTTAGCCAGTTCTGATTCGTGGTGACCCTATGTACAACAGAAGGAAACACTGCCTGGTCCTGCTCCATCCTCACAATCTTTGCTGTGTTTGAGCCCATTGTTGAAGGCACTGTCACTGAGAGTCTTCCTCTTTTTCTCTGACCCTCTACTTTGCAAGCATGATATCCTTCTCCAGGGATTTGTCACTCTTGATAATAGCTCCAAAGTATGTAAGACAAAGTCTTACCATTTTCATTTCAAAGGAACATTCTGCCTGACTTCTTCCAAGACAAATTTGTTCACTCTTCTGGAAGACTATGATATATTCAGTGTTTTTCTCCAATACTATAATTCAAAGGCATCAATTCTTCTTCAGTCTTCCTCTTTCATTTCCCAGCTTTCATATGCATGTGAGATGATTGAAAATACCATGACTTGGGTCAGGCACACACTTTAATCCTCAAGGTGACATCTTTGTTTTTTAACACTTTAAAAAGATTTGCCCAGTGCAATACTTCGTTAGATTTCTTGATTGCTGTTTTCATGGCCATTGATCATAGATCCAAATAAACTGAAATCCTTGACAACGTCAATCTTTTCTCCATTTATCATGTTGTTGCTTATTTGTCCAGTTGTGAGGATTTTTGCTTTCTTTATGTTGAGGTGGAATCTATACTGAAGGCTGTAGTCTTTGATCTTTATCAGTAAGTGCTTCAAATCCTCTTTGCTTTAAGCAAGGAAGGTTGTGTCATTTGAGTATCAAAGGTTGTTAATGAGTCTTCTTCTAATCCTGATGCTGCATTCTTCTTCCTGTAATCCAGCTTCTCAGATTATTTGCTCATTGTGCACTAACCCTCTATGACAAAGGCTAATAAGGTCTTCTCTTGAAGCTAGAAGCACATTGTGAAAGTTTGCTATATTATTAAATTATATAATGTTAATGCTATGTTTTATCTTTAAGTCTAATCCAATAGTAAAGGATATATACAATTCCAACAAGACCCAATTAATCTTAAATCTGCTGATTATAGTTTGATTTATTAAGAACATATTCCCACTGCATTAAATAAATGCATTGTTAAAAAAAATATCTCCCCTGGTAGATCAAAAATCATTTATTAAGTTTCATGCACATCCAACTAAATGGAAGCTAATGCACTTGGAGTCAGTGTCAGATTTCCTACCCTTCCTCAGCCTTTTGTGGGTGATATGTCTCTTTGTGTCCCATCTGAATGTACTGCAGTTATTTTCACTATTCCTCAGTGTAGCCTGGACACTTTCAATGTAGTCCAGTTATTCTCATTGCAGCCCAGGTACTCTCTCCTGTTATACTGGCACAATAGCACACCGTCACCAGTGTATGGGAGCTCTGGTAACATTAGTGGCTAAGGCACTTGCCTGCTAACCAGACAGCTGGCGGTTCAAACCCACCAGCCACTCCTCAGAAGGAAGGTTGGGCAATCCTACTTCTATAGTGATACTGCCTCGGAAACCCAAAGAGGGGTCGCTATGAGTCGGGTTCAACTCAACAGCACATATCAACAACAACAACAACCAATGTATGTCTCAGGATGGTTGAGAGAATAGGGGAAGAGAAAGCACTTTGACTTCTGTGTTTAACAGTGTTCCTATTTTCTCAGTAAACACGATGAAGTAAACATATGCTATGCTTTAGCATTAGTGGAGTCCCAGGATGGTGCAAATGGTTAACATACTTGGTTGTTAACAAAAAGTTTAAAGTTTTGAGTCAACCCAGAAGTACTTCAGAAGAAAGCCATGCCGATCGACTTTTGGAAGACCACAGCTATTGAAAACTCTGTGGAGCACAGTTCTACTCTAACATATATGAGGTCACCATGAGTTGGAATGGCCTTGACAGCAACTGGTTAAGTTTTGATTTTGATTAGGACTCCAACTCATCACAATGCTATAGAACAGAATAAAACTGCCCCATAGGATTTCTCAGGCTGAAATCTTTATAGGCTCTGACAGCCAGGTTTTTCTCATGTGGAGCAGCTGGTGGTTCGAATCGTTGACCTTCCAGTTAGCAGCCAAGCACTTAACCATTGTGCTATCGAGTCTCCTTTCCATGACCCTTAGGGATGATGTATTCAGCCACTATATACAAACTGCTAGTGTTTACAAGAAGTATCCTCTTGGTAAACATTTCTATTCACTGATATCTGTTATCTTCAACTTCTAAACACATGGGAGATTCCAATTCTCTGCATGGGTATGTGACCAGTTTCATCCAATAAAATATGACTATAAATGATATTTATAACTTTTGAGCCAAAACATAAACATATGCCTGTACTTAAATCCCCAGCCTTCCCTTCCCCTAACATATTGTTGCAGAAGATCATGGGTTGAAATGATAACATCTTTAGATAATAGAGCAACAATTAATTGGGCTTCGTAAGGCACTCATATGAACAGAATTATCTTCCAATTTATCCTGGACATGTAAGATGAGCTAGATAGCAATTTCTGTTGTTTCAGACCTAATCTAGCCCATCCTAACTAATGCATTTTGGGAGCAAGTTTTGATGCTTCTTAAATTATCCTTTTCTTATATTGATTGCTGATTATATTCATATTTGTATCTTTTCCCCCCATGGGGTGGGAGATAAAATCTGTTAAAACTCCTGGCAATTGACTCTGATTTCAATAACAATTTGCCTCTCTGTATCAGCCATAAGAATGCACCTCACAGACATCCAACTCTAAGGAGTGCAATTAACCAAGGGACCCAGATCCTGTGTTCTCAAACTATCACTACATTTGTGCCAAAGGCAAATTTCCCAAGGGCTACTTCCAACCAGTCTCTAGCTAGAAATCCTAGAGAAGAATATTGGAAGATATGGAACTCCTCTAACAGCTGACCTTAGCTCCAGGATTTCCTAATGACTTTGACAAACCTTCCTTAGACTTCAAGTTAGTCTAGGGTGCTTGGACATCACCTTCCCTGCCTCTTTCTTTCATTGGGGAGCAGGCCTGCATTGCAGCCTGTTGGCTCTCCCAGTTTTCCCCTCCATTTTCCATCTCACAGGCATTTCCCCCTGATAAATTTCTTGCACATTTAATCCCATCTTGGCACTATTCACTAACATATAAATAATAAATAGACTAATACACTCTCTTTGTCATAACAAAGGCTTCCCAGAAATATCATTTATATCTGGGTCTGCTTGTCCAGCATTCATATTCATTATCCTTGAGTCATTAACTTCCCTGAGTTTAGAACTAGAAAATCTAGAACTAGAAAGGTACTTGAAGACATGGTCCAGAGTTTCTCAAAATGTAGAACAATTACATCCAAACTGGCAGTGGTGCTTGTTTAAGCTGAATATGAATCTCTGAAGATGTGACCTAAAAACACACATTTTTATGCTGATTCCCTGGGTAATTCTTTATGCATATTATTTAGAGTAACTGAACACCTTCACATAAAACTAAAATCCACAGAAAGAAAGGGAGTTATTCAACATTATTCAGTCAGAGCTCAACTTAAAACATAGGTTTCTAGATTCCAATGTCAGCACATTAAGTACTCTGATTTACTCAACTCTTACTTTCTTTATAATAAATTTCTTATGTTTTTGAACATGCCTCTGGGTAAGTTTCTTGGTCTCCTCGTACCTAAGAGGAGGTCTTAGACTCTATTGGTAATTCCCAAAACCGACATTGAAACTGAAGTTAATACTTTATAGGCAATATTAGCTCAGTTTATGCTAATATCTTGCTCAGCTTATCTCCAAATTTGTAAAGGAATGATAGAAAAAGCACTCATTACTACCAAAGAGGAAGGGCAATGGGAGCCACGATAAAATGTAAATAAATGTACTGGTCTTGTTTAGCCTGTTGTTGTGTGCCACCCAGCTGATTTCAATTCATAGTGAGCCTATGGGGTGGAGTAGAATAGCCCCAGAGGGTTTTCTAAGTTGTAACCTTTACAGGAGCACATCACATTTTCTTTCAAGGAGCAGCTGGTGGTTTCCAACCACCAAACTTTTGTTAGCAGATGAATGCTTAATAATTGCGCCACCAGTGCCCCTTTTGTTTAAGCTAGAAAGGCAAAACATAAATCTACTCTTATCATAAAGAATACTCCAGTTGTCTTCATGGAAGCACTTAAAGGTAAAAGGGCTTAAATTGTAGGAAGTAAGCTAGTATTGGAGGAGCTCTGGAGGTCCAGTGTTTAAGGCATTTGGCTGCTAACCAAAAGGTGGGTGGTTGGAACTCACCAGATCCTCACTGGAGAAAGATGAGGCAGTGAGGCAGCCTACTTCCACAGAGATGTATAACTTGGGAATACCTTTCAGGCAGTTCTACTCTGTCCTACAGGGTCATTATGAGTCACAGTCAACTTGACCATAATGGGTTTGGTTTGATTTTGGAAGCTAGTGTCTAGAAGTAGAACATTTATTATTAGGAAAGCTTACTAGTGGTAGTCAGAATATATTCAAGCAAACAGGATACTTTATTCAAACACAACAAAATCTTCTCAGGAATTCACAATATTCTTAGTTATTGTTAATAGTGAGAGTTCAAGTTGATGTGCTAAACTCTGAGAACCTGGGGCAAGGTCAATTCATGGAGTATGAAATAATATGAATAATAATTGAATACAGGAATTTCCCAGATTACCAATGTCTTTTAAGGACAACTCTGCCAAAAAAACAAACTCACTGCCATGGAGTCGGTCCTGACTCATAGCAACCCCTCCTTGGTTACTGAGGAAGTATCTCTACGGAAGTATATTGCCCAGTCTTCCTTCTGAGGAGTGGCTGGTGGGTTTGAACTGCCAGCCTTCTGGTTACTAGTCAAGTGCCTTAGGCACTATGCCACCAGAGCTCCTAAGGACAACTCCTACTTGCCCTTAAAACTAGCTCTGTCCTGGCCAATGAAACGAAACAAAAAGAGATCCAAAGTTTTGCAATTTTGCAGATTCAGCATGGTAACTGGAATAGCAAAAACTACAGATGTAAGCCCTTCAGGAGCCTGATGCTTGAGTCCGGATTATTGATAGGACTATAAGAGAGTGGAACCTATTCAAAACCTCACTGTCAACCACCATGTTAAAGAAGGAGGTGGTTGGTACACACCATCTTTGATCAGGGCAGCACTAATTCAGACTGTACTTGAAATCCAAGGGTAACAAAAATTTGGTTGCTATGCAACATGTATGTTTTCCTTCTTCTCTAAGAGGGAGATTGAGTTTCTAGCAGCCTGGACTCATAATTTTTCTTGTTCCAGCTATCTGTCTTGTTCACTGTACTTTTAAAAATTTGTATCTGTTTTGGCTTTGCCTGAACCAGCGGAACCAATTGGAAGCCCTGACAAATTCTTTGACACAGGAAGAGATCTTGTTCATAAAGGTGGAACTGCCTGTAGTAATACTTGTAGGGTCAGTAACTGCAACCCCCCAAAATGGCTCTCAGATTCCATCTCATTTAGCCACACTTGTAAGACCTACAAGCCATTTCCTCACTTTCTCCTGGTCACATATTCTCCTGCTCCTCTCTGTCAGGTATTAACTACCTCCCCTGTAATGTATTAACCCATCCTTAGAATAGTTTTAAGGAGCTCTGGTAGCATAGTGCCTAAGGCACTTGACTGCTAACCAGAAGGCTGGCAGTTCAAACCCGCCAGCCACTCCTCGGAAGGAAGGTTGGGCATTCCTACTTCTGTAGTGATACTGCCTCAGAAACCCAAGGAGGGGTCTCTATGAGTCAGGGCCGACTCGATGGCAAACAACAACAACAACAACAACAACAACAGAATAGTTTTAAGCAATAAAGCTTGTTAAAAGGCAATGTCTTATCAGAGCATACACTGGTGGTGATCGTAGGGCACTGCCTGGGGGCCCCCTCCTGATCAGGTCTCCAAGTCCGAAGCAGGTCTCGTAGCCCTCTGTTCCTAGTCATGTAGCCTCCATCCCCTATTCTTCAAACTCAGGTATAAATATCCCTGGAAAGTGAGGGAGGGTTAGCAATCATCTTGGATTAGTTCTGGCCTGCTCGCTGGACACTGACTTGCTAGCAACTTTAGTAAGCTTGCTTTCTTTATTTTTTAAATCCTTTCTTTCCTGATTCTCTTTGTTTCTATTCTGAATGAATGTTCATGTTTCTGCCTACTCCTCCCAGGAATATTTTTGGACTTTCATTAAGTACTCAGGAGGAAGTTTTCACCTCCTTGGAAAATTTCCGTAGCAATACTCAAGGCATAGAATAAGGCATAGAGTCTACTATGCACTCAAACAATGAATGAATGAATGAATGAATCATTTTTATCTTTGGAAAACTTGGCAAGTTTAGGTGTTTAACATAAGAAAAAGGAAAAGTTGAAATAAAAATTAATTCAAGTCCTTTTACATAAATGATTCCATGATATAAATTTGGATCTTACATTTGTGACTGATATGTTCAATGTTATTTGCCTAATCACTTACCTTATTGGGTTCTACAATTCAATTAAGATAAGAGGAAGTAGTAAGGAAGAAGTGGGAAAATAGTGTACAAAAATCTTGTACATTGAAAGGACATTTATGAATTTAGATAACATTAGTTACTACAGAAAGTTATAGCAATAATATCAACAGGAGTATGGAGAGTAGTCTGAAAGAAGTAGTCAATATTTTATGATTGTTAATAAACCTCTTGTATCATGAGATTTTACCAATTTGATTACTTGATATTAAATAGAACTGCAAGAGAGATGGATCCATGCAACAGCTAAATCTGATTTTTTTTCACAGCAGTGTTTTAAATGTTAAGTGTAAATCCTTATAATAACACAAAACCCACTGCCATCAAGACGGTTCCTACGCATAGCGACCCCACTATATGTATTACTCATTATTAGCTTTTCTTTCCACAAATATGGATGTATATATACACATATAGCACAATCCTTCTGCCTCCAACTAACACAATTGCCTGATGCTTAATAGGCATTTGTAAATATTTGTGCTTTCTGATTTTAAAGGGTAGGTAAAAAATAACTCTTTCATGGAATCAAAATCTTTTTCTTTTAAGTTTATGTAAACAGTAAAAATTATGTACTAAAGTATTTAGTTCTGGAATTTTGCAGCCAAGCTTAAAATGGTGACCTAGTATTGGCAGGACACTTGCAATAGAGGATTTATGTAGCCTAGTTCTTGGAACTGAGAGAGTTGAGCAAGGACAAGGATGTGCAGGGAAGGGAAAACTTCCTCTCATCTGGTAGTTGACATTACACAGCTCTGGACAAGATAAAGCCTTCTTCACTACTATTTTCATTAGCGGTGCAGTGAATTACTTGGTATGGCTTTTCTAGCCACAGTTTTTGTAACTCCCACTGGATTACTGGGTGGAACTATGCAAATAAGGTGTGTAGAACTTATATCTGATATTGGGTTGGTTAGTTTTATCACTCTTCCAGGCTTAAAATGAGCCCTTGTAGAGGAAGAGGAAGGATCTCACCTCCATCAAGAGAGAAGAGCTGGAGGTGAAGTAGAGTGTGTCTTTGGACCTGAGATCCCCTCTATGCCGTCTTTGCAGTTGATGTCAGAAGCAGGTTCATTGCAATGGCTCCAGACTCATGGAAACATGAGACTTTGTGAGAGAAAGAAGGAAAGAGGCTGGGAAGTAAAACTTTTCATTCTTCAATGGTTACTTTGGTTGTTGTCACCTATAATGTTGAAAAGGAATATAAGAGATATGCTACAGTTGAGGGGAGAATGGCATGAGGCAAAAGCCAGCCTGATTAATGGAGAAAATTGATCTGGAGGTTAGGGCTTTTGGTTACACCCAGATAAAGGCCCAAGGACATATGCATAGAATGTGAAGTTGTCAAGGTGAAGAGACAAAACTGGAATATTCATTTTAAGAAGGATTATGTGTTTTGGATTATGTATTTATCTGAATATACTATGGATATTGAATATTCTTACCTAGCTGTATGTTAGAAATGAATATTGGGTATGGATAATAGAGAGTGTGTAAGTCCACTTTCACCCAATACTTGATTGGATAGGTTAAAAACAGAAACAGAACTTGCCCAGAACAAACACAGGCTTTTGTTTCAAGCCCTGTGTATAGAATATAGGGGGCTAAAGTAGAAAACCTGAACTCCACCCAGAACTAATGAGAGAACAGAAGATTTGCATTTGAAGACAGGACCTGCAGAGGAAAAAAAAAAAAAAAAAAAAAGCGACTGCTTTTTTGAATTTCAAGCAAGCTGTTTGGCTTTGGGTACTTTAAGGCAGGAAAGTCATGGTCCATGATAGAAACCCATTCTGGGACTGGAAGTTAAAGGAAGCTGGTGAGTAGATGGCTTTGTATACTGCTCACTTGTGACCACCTAGGTCCACTTGAAGAGTGGAAATGGGGAAAGTGCCACAATGAAGAAATGGGTTCGGTACTCTTTGACTCATCCCTAGGGGCTAGGGATGAGAGGAAGGGCTGACTGGTCTGAAGTTCTAGGAGTTGTGTGGACTCCTGAGCCTATGGTCATTGAACTCATCCTTGAGGACTAGGGATGAGAGAGAAAAGGTGCTGACTGATCTGAAGGGAAGGGAGGAGTGTGACTCCCAAACTTATGGTACCCATGACCTAGCTGGGATAGCTATAGGGCTGAGCTGATTAGAACCCCACCAAATGAACAGGAAGATACTTGATACTGAGCTGGTGTTAAGTTGCTGCAACTTGATGGCTTACTCTGGACTAGGTTTTGCTTATTTATGGATGTTATGCTCAAAGTTCCAACCAGAACAGAAGATTCTTCAGAGAGAGAGGAACATGCTTGTCTCTTCGTAGTACTGGTTTGATATCAAACCCACTGCCATAGAGTCATATCTGACTCACAGCAACCCCTCCTTGAGTTTCCAAGGCAGTGTCAATACAGAAGTAGATTGCCCAGCTTTCCTTCTGATGAGTGGCTGGTGGGTTTGAACCGCCAGCCTTTTGGTTAGCAGTCAAATGCCCCAGGCATTATGCCAGTGGAGCTCCTGGATTAGTGGGTGGGACCAGGCAAATAAGGTGTGTAAAATTCTAATGTTCAGATTGGTTAGTTTTGTCATCCTGCTAGGCTTAAAATGAGTTCTCCTGGAGGAAGAGGGGGCATCTCACTGCCATCAAGAGAGAAGAGTTGGAAGTGCAATAGAGTGCATCCTTGGCACTGGACCTTCTTGGCAGAGACATCCTGGCAGAGAGAGACACCCAGGCAGAGAGACAGTCGCAGTGGAACCAAGGGGCAAGAGACAGAGTGGTAGGCTTGCCTGGCCCATAGAGTGAGAAAGCTGAGTGCCCTTGGGCAGAAGCCTTGCCTGTGGAGTGGGGTGCATCTAAGTGTAACTATCGGTAGAGCTAAAGGAGTTTTGTAACTTACCTGAGCAGGGCAGAGGTCAGGCAGAGGCCAAGGGCCACAGAGGCATGCCTGAAGGCATAGCAGTGAGGAGACTGTCCTGATGAAGGAGAATTGTATCATGAGAGCATCCTGGACCTGAATTGTAACCTTTTGAGTGCTAACCAGAGGGCTGGTGGTTCAAACCCATCAGTCACGCCTCAGAAGGAAGATTGGGTAATCTACTTCAGTAGTGCTACCATCTCAGAAATCCAAGGGGAGGTCACTATGAGTCAGATCTTATTCGATGGCAGTGATTTTTTTATTTGTTTGTTTACTTCCCCAATAAACCCCATAATCGTGAGTATTGTCTGTGATTCTATGTGGCCATTGCAACAAATGATCCAACTCAGCAGAGAAGTAGTTAGTGCTGTGAGAGGGGTGGTTGGTGTCAGAATTGATAAAAGGACTGGAGGGTGGTAGCTTATCTGGCCTGATAGGAATAAGCCTTGGGCTATTAATGTTTATTCTGTCTTCCTCTTGTGAAGTTAAAAGAAGTCAAAAGATGCCACTTCCCTGCCCTTTTTGCACGGCCCAGATTTCACACTCCTTAAATTGACTTTATCCTGAGGTTCTTAGAGTCTAGCGTATCAGCCTGGGACCCCCATTCTTCATTCTAAGATTGAGTACTGTGAATTCCTAAGAAGACTGTGACTGGGTTGTAATTCAGTATTCTGAATGTTTAAACATACTGTGACTATGTTATTAGCTGCCATTGACTTGGCCACTGACCCATAGTGTAGCTATGTACAATGGAGGAAAAGCTGTTGGGTCCCATGCCACTCTGATGATGTTTGATAATCAGACTATTGTGATCTATAAGGTTACCATTGACTGATTTTTGGAAAAAGATCACCAAGCCTTTCTTCCTAGTCTGTCTTCTTCACATTTTATGAAGTCTGTTCAGCATCATAACAATAGGCAGGCCTCCACTGATGGTTGTATGGTAGCTGTGCTTGAAATGCTTTGACTGGGAATTGAACCAGGGTTTCCAATACATAAGCTAAGAATTCTACACTGAACACCAATGCCCTCCAGACTATTAGAACATCGAAGGCAGTAAGGAACAATTTGCTAACCCAAGTTTCTTTTTCACATATCACTATTTTGTATTTAAACAAGTTGACAGGAAGATGATATGTTGTCCAGCATGTTATATTATATTGTGTTATGGATTCATACTATGGTATGAATTTATTCATACCACATATAATTACATTTAAAATAATCTCTTTATAATTAAAAAAAAAAAAAAGTTTCACCAAGAACTAGAAAATGCCTGCTTTTTCAATTTATAGGATGAGTTGAATAATAAAATAATATTTTGCTAATTTGATTTCCAAATGTTTACTTTCCTTAACTCACAAGTTAAAAATTGCAATACATCCCAACAAATAAAGAAAGCTCTTTGAGGCACTATCTAGTTCATTAAGGTTTTTCTTCTACATAAATATTGAAAATAAAATAGAAATCAAGTATTTTCTTAATAATTTCACTCTGCTGGCTCAGTAGTTAAGTGCTCAGCTGCTAACTGAAAAGTTGGTGGTTCAAACCCACCAGCCGCTCTATGGGAGAAAGATAGGGCAGTCGGCTTCCATAAAGCCTGAGAAACTCTATGGGACAGTTCAACTCTGTTTTATAGCATTGCCATGAGTTGGAATCAACTTCAAGGCCGTGGGTACCTGTAGTATCTACTGCTCCTGCTACCTGGGCTGTTTTTTTCCCCCAGCTATTTGTTCTCCAACCCAAATAATTTTTCTGCAGTTTGCAACTCCCAATGTTCTATTGTAAAGATAATTAATTTCAATTTCTTGACATCACAATTTTATTCCCTCTTAAAGCATTATACAGCACATAACAACAACAACAGCAACATGTTGTATTTTCAATTCCTATTCAGCAGTAATTCTATATTGTGCTAGTTACTTAAAAGCAGCTGATGGAAATTGCAACGACAGCTGAGTTTGAATACATGATAAAGATATTGAGTGGGCTGAAGCCAGTTTTTTTCTAATCTGAAGTTGGCAATTAGGGCTTTGTTTGAGGTCTACAAGTATTAAATTCTTTATTAATTTCAACTAAGAGTGCTCATAAGGGCACAATAGATGTGGTTAATTCTTAAATAAAAGTATCAGTCATTAGTTACTTTTATTGTATTAGTGCTTCCCATAAATATATTTCTTAGATGATTATTACTCCTCTGGAAATGAATGTTTCTTAGGTTCCAAATAGTCAGAAGATATTGAGAAGAGTGTCTCACTTACAAGTTACCCTTGCACAAATATAAAATAAAGTGATCAAAACCCTTCACATACAAACTTGATCTGCAAATATTGGTGCATGCTTTTCACCTTGGTCAATACCAGCTGGACATATGAGAAACTCTTTTAGTTGGTTCTTTTCTTCTTCTTTTTTTTTTTTAATAATAATAGATAAAAAAGGTTTTTTAAAAAATTTAAAAATGCTTTGATATATATTATGTATTTACTTATACATAGAAGTTATTTTAAAACTTATTATAACAACTCTTAAGAATATAGCAAAATTATTTCAATATGTGTATTTTCTCCTGGGTAAAATAGAAATCTCTCTAAAAAGAAATTTAAAATAAGCAAAAAGAAAAATAATGTTTAAAATTCTTTCAAAGAATGCTTAGAATGAAAGCATAACATTCTAACAATTTTATTTCACTTACTATGCCAAACCAAAAACCAACCAAACAAAAAAACTCACTGCCTTC
Organism: Orycteropus afer afer; assembly: GCF_000298275.1. NCBI lineage: Eukaryota > Metazoa > Chordata > Mammalia > Tubulidentata > Orycteropodidae > Orycteropus > Orycteropus afer. The sequence continues at coordinate 163,753 of NW_006922179.1, forward strand.
GAGTGGGGTCTGACTCATAGCGACCCCTCCTTAGGATTCCGAGGCGGTATCTCTACAGAAGTAGATTGACCAGACTTCTTTCCGAGGAGTGGATGGTGGATTTGAACCGCCAGCCTTCTAGTTAGCAGTCATATGCCTTAGGCACTATGCCACTAGAGCCCCTACTTGTATTATTATATGATAAAAATTGTAAAATCATGTAATTAAAAAAAATATTTAGCTTAGTGTTCTCAGCAAATTTGTAGCTTAATTTATTTTTTTTCTTTTTGGGAATTCTCATTTAAAAGCTGAGATTAAAATACAAGATGCTAAAATACATTCTGACACAGTAAAATGAACAGAAGTTTATTTTTGCAAGATTTATTTAACAACCACATAATTAATAGACATACTTATTACATAAGCATTAAGATATTCAACAACAGTCTCCATGGCAAAGATGTGTGTATATTTAGAAACAGGGTGTAATTTTGAAATTCATAATGCTGAATTAATGCAGCTGTACATTTATTTAATCTAAAAGTCTCCTTTTCATTAGAAAATAGATTGTTCCATACTGAAAAAATAATTTTTAACACAAGCAATACTTCTTAAGGATTTGCCAAAGCTACTAACATATCTGACATGTAGCATAACACTCTACTACGTAGGGTTCTTTTCTAAAGAAGTCTTTGCAAGTTGAGTAAGCTAAGTATGGGTATAAACTCATTACAAAAGTTTCAAGGGTGAAAACAATGTACATGTTAGTGTGACGCTCCATCCCCCTCACCTTCCTCTCAGGCATAATTCATTTTCTTGTTCCTAGCCCATAAGGTCTCACCAAAATCTGGGTTAATCGTCAAAATAATTCTTTAACTTGTAATTTAATATTTCAAGATTATCTTTTTAAAATAATTAATCTCTGCTTGATATCTTTATTTTAATTAATTAAGGTTGCCCCCCCCCGTTAGATTTTAGTTACCTAGAAAAACTAGGATATTTTCCACTCGCTTGTTCAATATAAAAATTTTCTCTCCGATTTTCTATTTCATATTTCCATATAAAATTAGACAGAGTAAGGATGCAAAACTAAAAGTTAACTATAGAAATAACGTGACAGATTGAGCACTTGAAAACATTAATTTTCCCACTACGCTTCAGAGTAGAAATACATCGTCCAACGAATACTCAAAACAAATAGGTAGACCTTTCAAAAGTATAATACAATGTGAACTTTTAAATTTCACAGATTAAATGTATTTAAGCGCTTAACGTTTCCTCCGTTTATAGAGATTCAGTGCCATCTGGCTTTTGTAACTGGTTTCTTGCGTCTCTGGGGCAGCAGAGGGCGCTCTGGCTCTGTTGTCCCCAGGATTGCGCTAGCATCTTCTTTCCCAGGAAGGGAACAATTTCCCAGGAGGGCTGTCATTGAGTATCTCAATGGGTCAAGCTGTTCCTAAATTATTCCGAGAAGCTTTAATTTCAGACTATTAAATGAAAGTTGTGATTGTCAAAGGGCCCCCCACAGCACACCGCACCGAATTTCTCCATTTGCCAAGCCTGGATTGTTTTATTGTAAAACTGCTGAGCATAGAATTTCATAGCAGCAAAATTGGAAATGGACATTAAACCAGATAATGATTTTTAAAAGAAAAAAGAAAATAAACCGTTTTAAGGAACTAGAAATATTACATATGGATAACCAGTCTGGATTTAATTTTGGAACCAGATTCTCTCTCTTTCATATTGACTTCCATTTCTATTTAGAAAATATTTTTAAAAACTGATTAAGCTCTCTGAAGGACGAGTTCAGGTTGTCCTAAACAAGTAGGATTAGGGTAAGGGGATTAGGTTTCTTTCTATTACGTAATGTGAATTATAGCACAACTCAGCCAGGCATACTTTGCAGCCTTGGACCCTTATGCTTTGGAGACAGTGTGGGCGCAGATCAGAATACTGGAAGGAATTCAAGGCCTATATGACAACGTGTAATGCTTTAAACTCATTTCAGTTTTCAATGACGCTTTTAACTGGCACAAGAGGGATATTTCCTCATCTTTTCCTCTTGTCATTACAGTAGGTATGATTTACCTACGCCCTCTATTGCATAAAGTTTAATAGAAATATATTTCAATCAATATAGTATCTGTAATCAATAGATATTTAAAAAAGAAAAAAAAAAACTGATTGCCAGGGTTCTAAAATTAGATGACAAATAAAATCTGCCCTGAGGGAGGGGCTAGGAGGTCGCCTGCAGCCGAGGGCATTGCGGTCTCACAGCTTTATTTCCTGAATCATTGAACGTATCTCAAATGCTCAGGTGTAAACTAATGAATTTGATGAAAATATTCTCTCAGACCATTGTCAATGTTTCGCTTATTTTAATATCTGGATTAAAATCGGAGTTTCTGCCTCCACTGCCCAAACTAGATGTTTTATCTGTTATGAATTTATAAATAAACGCAAGCAAATCCGAAACAATTTTGTTGGAGAGCCTTGGCTGACTACAAATGGGTTGACTTTCCGTTCCTCTCTATCTGTTGGCATTTTGATCCGTTATTTCGTTAGGACATTTTATATTTTGTTGTATATTGTCAAATTCTTAACGTTTAATTTTGGCCAATGAAATATGCGGAGAGATTTAAACATTTATTGACTACATCAATACTGACCCACTCAATCCTGGAGTCCCAAAGCGAATCTTCTATTGTATGGGATTAGTAAACCACTCTTCCTTTTTCCGTCTGCAGTAGCTAGGAAGAGGGTGCTGCCGCGGTGGTTTTTCCGCAATGCAGGTCTCTGGCCGTTTGGCCCTGCACTGCCTCCCGCTGGCAGCCAAGCGCGGGGTAGGCTTCGCGCAACTGCGCCTTCCGCCTAGGTCGGCTCTCTGGACCTAGCTACCAAGACACCTCTGCTGAAATCTGGGCTCATCTAGGCAGTTCTCGTCCCACCCTTCCTGTATGTCTTCAGGCCCACATCTGAGTTCGTCGCGAGTCCCTTTGGTGACTAGGCCTGCGTGTTAAGGTACAAAGCTGAGAATCGAATGTTTCTGTCTTAAAGAATATGATTTAAGAAAGAGGAAAAAATAATGGCGTCTTCATTCTCCTTCTCCTGGCAATTCCGACCTGCTGTTTAGATTCGGATTTGTTCTTAAATAAACTGAAAAATGTCCCCGATATACATATACTAACTGTATGTGGATAGCTGCATGAAACCCGAAAAGCACCAGCCAAAGTGTAGCAACAGCTAGAGTTGATTTCTGCGATAAAATATTAGATTTCGCTGTGTGCGGCCTTTCCCTTCTTAGGTTTCTCTTCTTTCCCAGTTTCTCCAGTATCTTGTTACTCTTTGGGGGTGGGGGTAGGGTGGTCTTATTGCTTTTCTGGTTTAATTACGGAGAGGGGATAGGGCCGTGGTCAGCACCGCGGACAGCACCGGGAGCGCAGGGCGGGTCCTCTTTGGTGCATCCTCTCCTAGCTCCTTTCCTTTGTTCCCAGCCCAAGCAGGCCAAAGCAGAACAAAGACATCCATCAAGGCTCGCGTTCTCAGCCGGGATTTTTCTTTGACTCCAAGGCCCTGGTGCGGAACTATCACCTTAACACAGCCTACCTCACTGGCTTCCAAATTATTCCATTTACCGAGTCTTTCTACGGTTTCTGGCCTGGCCCTTTGCACTTGTCCTAGTCCTTTCGACCGATTTGGCTCTTGGGACCCACCGTGCCGAAACAAGGAAGTTTTCTTGACATTTTAAAGGCAGGGAAGGCCGACTCGATGAAAGGAAGTCACGCTGGGTTGGGGATGGAGGTTTTGCTCCAAGCTTTCTGCGGGGGTTGAACCATTTGAGGTCTCTTGCGCAATGTGGTCAGGACGCCATTTAATGTGTTATCCTCCTTTCTCTTTCTTCTGTTCTGCTCCCCCAGCTTGACTCAGGACTGCAAACAATCACATTACCTGCTCTTGAAAGAACCACTGCTTTCTAAGCGCTTGGACTCTAGAATATTTCCACATGCGGGAACTCCTGCTCTCCCGACAGCTGCCACTGAAGCGTCCCTAAAATCCCCCTTGAGGATTTGCCTGCGGATTCCCGAGAGGCTCACTGAAAAGTTTCAGCCTTCGCCTTCGGAACAGTGGGTCGAAACCAACTGGGGTCTTTTTTTTTTTTTTTTTGCCGCCAGGGATGCTTTCGTTCTACCACCCGCCTCCAAACACCTAGCAAATGCTTTTCTCCTTTCTGACCCTGAGATGTTCTGGTGTCCTTCAAGTGCAGCCGGAAGGCTCCGCTCTTGGCATTCACCGCGTGCCTTAATTGTATGACATTAAATCAAGGTCCGCTGTGAACACGGAGGGCAGAGTCTCTGATCTTGATCCGGAAAGTAACTGACCCATTTCGGCTATCACATTTCTCTGCCCTTTTCCCTCCTCTAAGCTCCAGGTCCCTACGACTCCCACAGTATATAATTCATAAACTGGCTCTGGTTTGAGCTCAGCTCCTGTCACATTTGCCAGAGCCTCTGCTAGTCTGTTCCGTGAAAGTGGAGAAGATGCGTGTATCTATGTATGCACGTGCGTATATCTGCATGCCATTTAAAGCACACCTAAAAACATACGTAGGTCTATAAATCTAGTTTTCAAATGACGGCATGGGTCAGAGTTAATTACCCCTCTCGTACAGATCTAATTTCGCAATCGTGTTATTTTACTGAAGGCAATTAACCGAATTGATTCGCCCTGCATCTCTTCGAAGGCACTTGGTAGGAATAACAGGCTTTTAAAGACCGCGCCACTGAACATTCTGCTGCAGAAAGCTTTAGCCTTAGTTTGCTGCTCTCAGGGATGAAATTTAGCATATAAAAAGGGATACAGGGGAAAACAATCACGCGCATGTGCCTGTAAGAAAAACACGCAGATATGCCCGGTCGCTGTGTCCTCTGATAACGTTACTGCGGCTTTGGTTGGGAGATTTTGGAAAAAGATGAGAGTCCAAGGGCGGGCTGGGTCATCTTTCTTTGTAATGCGGAAAAATTAACTCAGCCGCACCTGCCTAGTCCCGGGAGAGAGGGGCGGCCCATCTGGTCTGGCTACGGTTTTGCTGCAGAGAGAAAAGGCCTCGGCTGCTGACTCGGGCTTCCCCCAGGCCGCAGAGCGCGGCCCTCGGGTCTGGGCTAGTCTGGGAGCTACGGTTCGGGACAGCCCGGCGTATTCGCTCTCCTCAGACTGCCACAAGAGTTAGGAGGTAGGAAGAAGAGCCGGGGCCTGACGGAGGGAAGGTGAACAGGACAGAGCGAGGGGTGAGGGGGTTGACCTCTACAGGCGGAGCCCTTTGCACAGCGGGCGCGAGGAGGTGGGCGCGGCGGCTCTTTTCTCTGCGTCCCCTACACCGCGGTCTGGCGGGAGGCAAAGGCCGGCTCCAGCTTGGACATCCGAGGAAAGGACCATCCTCCGCCACCGTGGACCCGGGGCAGCGCAGAGCTGGGCTGCAGCCAGACCGAATGCGAAGAGCCGATCTTGCACAGAGACCCCGAAAGACGCCCCTGAAAAACAGATTCAAAAAGCACAATTAGAGAAGGAGGTGGGGGCGGGGGGCGGGAGGCTGGAAGAAGGGATCAGGAGGCGGGAGGGAGCGGGCTAGGCAGACAAGGTGACGGAAGGAAGGGAGCCTAACCCGCGAGCCGCGACCTCGGTCCGCAGGCTTCAGCCCCCTGGGAGAGACTCGCGGCGCGCCAAGCCCGGGACCCGCAGCCTGGGAGGCGAAGAGGTGGCGGTGAGCGCTGGTCCCCGCCGCAGCAGGCACGAGGAGGGGCTCTGCACCGCCGGCCCTTTCGCAGCCAGAGAAGAGACTCCCCGGGCTGAAACCCTCAAACCGCGTCCTCAAAGGGTCCCCTCAGCCGTTCCCCTATCCAGCGTCCCATTTACCCAGCCTCACCCCTCCCTCGATCACACGCTGGACCAGCACTCTCCCAACCATCCCCACTCCTTCCTGGCTTAGGACCCTGCAAACTGCAAAACCAGCGAGTCCCAGAGAGAAAAATCGAAACGATCGATGGATGAGAGAAAGAATTACATCTACACGTAACCCTAGAAATCCGAAGGAGAAAGACGTGAGAGCCCTGTTCAAACCTGCAGAGGACCAAAGCTTTTCAATCGCTGCTCAGCGCGTTCGCGGAGGAAAGAGGAGGAAGAGAGGCTTCCTTGGTATAAGGTGCTTTAGGGTGGGAGGTGGGGGTGGGGAGGGGGTGGGTCGGAGCGGTCCGGTCTTTCCCCCTCGCTTGCTGATCCAGAATTAGGGATTAATGGCTCGCTCCAGCCAAACAAATAAGGCATCTGCCTTCAGCACAAGAGGATTACACGGGCTGCTGACGTCACCAGTCAGACAGATGTTGGCTCCCAAAGTCCTGAGCAGCTCCCTGTGTCCTTGAAACCAAAGAACCGCAGAAGGCACGCAGCCCCCAAGAGCGGCTCCTGGATACAGCAAAGGGCGAACCCTGACCTTGCCTATAGCCCCTGGCCTCAAAATAGCGACCCAAAGACAGTTCCTAAAAGGCCATGCCCCCAGCCTCTTTGGTCCTTCTCCCTCACGTCAATGCTGAGGCTCGAACAAGGAAAGTCAAAGTCACCTTTTCCCGATTGTCTTTTCCCCAAAAGGAGACAGGAGCCTACAAATCTATACGCCTCATCTAGATCCCTGCATCTAAGCTCACACAGGTTGGCCAAGTAACAGCAAAATAAGCATCTTAGGCTGGACGGAGCTGAGAGGAGAGTCTGCCTTTCAATGATGTGTCCAAGCAGCAGAAGCAGGGCTTATCTGTATCTCCACGTCTCCCCTTGCCGCCATCCTTTCTACAGGCCAAGGTTTATAGGCTTATGCTTAATCTTATCACGAATGCCATCCCACACTGTGTGCCTTCCTAAACAATGACCCTCTCTCAACATAACTGTTTCCCAACTAGAGCCCAGGGCCACCACTAGGTTAACCATGGGACCTCACCATGGTCCTGATTAGGGTGCTGTAGAATGCTATAGCAGTCTCTTTACGAATGTTTTTGAAGACTTTTTTTTTTTTTTTTTAAGTGTGTGTGTGAGAGAAACAGACAAATATGTTTAGCACCTAATTTTAAAAACCTCCACATTCAGGTAACTGTAGTTTCCTTTTATAGCCAATGTTGAGGGATAGAAACCAAGAAACATTTTCTTTATGTACCCTGACCTCTTTAAAATTGATGTACTTTCAAAATTCAGATTTAAGCTATTTTAATTTCTCTAACCTATTATTTCTCAGGCCCTTACAAGTCACACTGAAATTAGGTTATGAAATTAGTCAAAAGATACATGAAATTGGGGATTTTTAATGAGCAATTTTGAATGTAATCCTCAAATGAAATGGTTTGAGATGAAACTCAATGCAAAGAAGTCAAAGCAATTCAAGCAATGTTCAAGTCCAACACATTGATCTCCAAACAGAGACACACTGAGCTAATACTGTGCCTTGAATTAAATCAGTACATATGAAAAATTCAGTGACTTTCTTGGAAAATATATGTGTTTGCTCACAAAATGGCACTGATGGTTATAGACTGCAACACCTAAACAGGACTAAATGGAGGAGCTGGATTACATCTCCATTCATATTGTCCCTGTCTATCAAAGCAGCATTTAATTTTTCCAATGCTATGCATTTAGAAATCCAGTCACTGATAAAAATCAATTTAATTTGTTCTAGTGTCATTCAGCTAATGCCAGTCTAAAACAGGCAAATTTCTCTCTCCCCAGTGTGTTACAAAGGCTTGGAAGAAATAGCCTACATCTTAAATGGATAGACTTAGATTAGTTTTTTTGTTGCTCTTTCAGACTATGACCCTTCTCTATCCCCCATCCAGAGAAAAAGTGGATTGCAATTTTTTTTTTTTTTTTTTTTTAACCAGTAACAAAAGGTCACTTCATCTTACTTTAATTTGATAAAGAACATATACTCTTTCAAGACAGGATAAAAATTGAACGTATTGATCATTGCTTCTTTGGAATATGGTAGAATAACCTTGAAATGCCACATTTTACAAGTGTCTAGTTCCTCTAAGTACTATTATAAAGATTGTTTTTGCCTCCCAAACATGTTTTGAATTTAAACCTCCATTCTGATTTCACAAAATTTTTCTGGTGTCCTCTTTGCTCAATGATTTAATATTAGTTCGCTGTCCATGGTCTTGATCCATATGAAGGGAGATGCTAGAGGTGCATTTTGAAAAATGCAAATCACCATGCTTCTCCACAAATTTGATTTCCTAACATTTTAAGATGATGTCAAGGGGGGGAAAAAGTCAATAGACTTTAAGTTCTCTCTTCCATATCAGTTGTATTCTCTCTCTCTCTCTCTCTCTTTCTTTCTTTTTTTTTTTTTCCCCCTATATTTGCCACCAGAGTACTGAAAGCAGATGGGGAAAGTTTGCATTTCATTATTTTTAAGCTGACAATATCACTCTCCCATTTAAGAGTCTAAAGAACTGTAGTAAACGAAATAATATTTTTTACCTTGCATTTTTCTGTTTTCAAAAATTAACATAGACATTCTTTATAGACATCTTTGTTCACTCCACTTATTGTTTAACAAAAGCAGAGACTTTTACAGAAAATAACAAATTCAGAAAAACAAATGAGTCAAACAACAACCTTCTCTCCCTCTCTCCCTCTCTCCCTCCCTCCCTCCCTCCTCCCTTTCTCTCTCTCCATATATGTATGTATGTATGTATACACACACACACACACACACATATATATATATCTGATATATATATCAGAGATAAGCACAGAGAGCATTAATCTAAATCTCTTCTTTAATATTCTGTGATTCTTTTCTAATGAAGGCAGGGAAGCATATGCTGTAGTGTGGCTAAAGCTACTTAATAATTCCTTCTGTCCCAAATAATGTTTCATTTTTTGGTCTAAAAAACAAAAGACTGACCTGCGTGAGAAATATTTAACCTTTCCTGGTGTTCCCTTAAAGAGGTAAAAGGAGAGAGAAAAGACTTTCTTCCTCCCTCTGGACATTTAATAGCCATTGAGGTGTTTCATTTTTCCCTTCAGGAAAATTACACACACACACACACACACACACACACATTTTCTGAAACCCTGAGAGCCTCTGCAGATCTTTGGCTGGCACCGACCCGCACAAATCGGTCTTATTTTTATTTAGATACAAGTAACCCAACGGTAAGAAAACAAGCTCTTGCCAAAATTGAGGTCGGTAGCCAGGTCAGGCCACGAGACCGAGTCTCAACAATTCACACTTTTCTGGGCACTAGAAGGCTACTTTCCAAAGAAGTATTTAGAACTAAGGAAAACCCTTGTACCGGAAGAAAATGGCCTAAACACAATAGGACTCGCCATTTTCTCCTTGTGAAGCACAAAGCGCTTGGCGCTTCCCGGCACACAAAGAAAGCTTGGGCCCGCGGAATTCTTGCACATTTTCAAGTGGCCAAAAAGGATGCTCCCAGAGGAGCACGAATTCTCCCGCCTGGGCGCTCTGAGATCCACACTCTCTCTTTCCTCCCACAGCTCTCGCCACAAGAAGACCCTTTATGAGAGATGCGCGAAAAAGCCCCACCGAAGGCGCGTTGCGAGTGAGCAAGCTCACCCGGGCGAGGCCAGCTTGAGAACCGAGGGGCCGCGGCCGTCCCGGCTCTGTTCTAGGCCAGAGGGATGCAGGTCCCGGTCCTGCTGCTCATTCATTCCCTGCTAATTTCATCTCAAGCTAATTTAATCCCCCAGAGTTGAGGGATCCACGCGACCACACTTCCACCCAATGCTAGGCACCAATCTGGCCGCCTGGAGCTGGGCGCTCGAATCCAAACGATGTTCGCAAGGCTGGGTCGCAGGGATCCGGCGCCCTCCCCGCTGTCTGCCCGCTGCTCCTATGCACCACATCCCAGACTACCTGGACCCTGTTCTGCACGCCCACCGTAGGCGAAACCCTCGCGGCTCACGTGCGACAAGTGCAAGCGTCGAAGAAGCGCCTGTGAATAAAAACACCAAAACCCACCAGCGTCTGGACTCAGAAAGCGAACGCTCCCAGCCCACCGGGCGACACAGCCTGCGAACGCAGGGAAAGATGTACTTACAGCCTGTGCGTGCTGGGTAATCCGCGTCTCAGCCATTTTTTTTTTTTTTTTTTTTTAATATCTACATAGCTTTATATATTTGATTTTGCACTTCGTCCACCGTTGAGAAGGAGCGAAAACAATCTTGTAGCCTAGCAGGGGTGGGGGAGGGGGATGGAGATTTTCATTGTCTACACTCTGCACACGCAGCCCAAGGAAAGACGCGCAGTGCTGTGTGGGGCTCCTTCTACTTTCTGCTTGAAATTCAGAAGCTTGCAACGCTGTAAAGCAGGGGTTTGGGCTCCCTTCTCCCTCCTGCGTCCCTCCCTCTGCGTTCTCTCTCCCCCCCCTCCCTCTCTCTCTCTCTCCTTCACCATCCTCTTCCCTCCCTCTCTCTTCTCTAGCTCGAAGTCTCCCTCTCTCTCTCTCTCTCTCTCTCTCTCTCTCTCTTTCTCTGTCTCTCTCTCTCTCTCTCTCTCTCCCTTGCTCACTCGCTCGCTTTTTCTTTTTTTCTCAAAAGAGGGCAGGTCGCTTCCTGCATCCCAATGAGTTAAATCAGTCACTTACTTCTCACGCATCAGCAGCCTCTTTAACAACCAGAGGGCTGCAGGCACAAAAGAGCATTTAGCTGCCTCCAATTTGTGTAGAAGGCCTGTCCTTAATTTGTTTTTGGAGTATAATTAAATCATGTATTTCACCTAATATAAAAATACCAAGTTCCCAACTTTATTGAATGAAGTGCTAACGGTAGCCCTTGCAAATAAAACCCCCTTCTTGTTGGTGTCCTTAGCCAGGGCCTGGGAGGCTCTAGCAATGGACAGGACTAGGGTTTGGGTCCAGAGCTATCTGCCCCTCCCCCTTTCACACGTCAAGGTCACAGTCATATGATCCCCAATTGCTTTCCAATGAAGCCTTTTATCAACTCTTAGACTTGAAGTTTTTTCATAGTATGGGAAGATCTGAAGGGTTAAATAAATAAATAAATACTTCCTGAATCTGAAACACACACGTAAGCAGAATCAACTGTGATCAGACAGGGTGTGTGTGTGTGTAGGGGGCTGACATGCCATGTGAGAGTGTGTGGTTTCCAGCCTCTCTCCCCACCCCTCTTCCCGGGCGAATTCTGAGATGGCTTGGTTTTGCTCGGGTTTCTTCTGGCTGCTCAGTACGCCTTAAGGGGCGACAAGGCCGGCGCCTTTCTAGCTCTCAGAGTCTCTGAGGGGTCCAGATATCGCAGACACCGCAGGATGGTCAGAGGGGTCGTGAGTTTGGCTCCCCCTCCTCTAAAGGGGCTGGGGCACAAAGAGCAGCTCTGCCTTCCCGCAGTTTCTCCTTCAGAAAGAAGCCCAGGCTCAGCCATTGTTCTTTCTCAATGAAGAAGGCAGAGGGTGAAAACACAGAGACCTCCTCATCCCCACACTCACCATTCACCTCTTCCCTTACCCCTCCCAAGACCGTTACTGGGGAGAAATGTCGAAATATTTTCTTGCTCCTGGGACACTCAACTGGGAGACCATCGGACCCAGTGTCATTAATGTCTTGGTTATCTTCTTTGCATTTTCTTCAGCGGTATTCCGTTAAGTCACCAGTCTGCCTCTCCGTCCCCATTTCCTAGCTCTAACATCACTTGTTTAGAAACAGTGCACTCCGACTACCACAGGGCTTCGGGTCGGAGAGATCAGGCATGGGTTCCCTCAAGAAGGAATGTAACTCCCAAACTCCCGCCTCTGAATATTCGCTCTTATAGTCACCCTGGGGTTTTGAGGAAGACCAGGTTTCACCTTGAACATTTATAAAACCGGACTCGCCTGCCGCTGCTGCAGGAAGGTACAGAGGCCGTCAGCGCCAGGCTGACATCTGCTCAGAAAACGCAACAATACTTGCAATGTGCCGTTTGCACAAAGATGAAAATCAGAGATAAAAGGGTGCCTTTTAAAAAAGAACAGAAAGGTTATATGTATACATGTATGTGTACACACACACACACACACACACACACACATGTACGTATTTCCTCACTAATTCCAGCATGCTGGGTTTAGGCGCTCGAATTACCTACGACCAAACAGCATCTCCTTTGCGGTTTAGCCGAGGCCGGAGGCCTCACCGCACTGGTGTTTCATTAGCCACCAGAGACAAGGTTCTCTACGGAGGCCCTGAAAAGAATGCGCATCGCCCCCCCCCCCCGCCCTTTCTCTTTTACTGGACGATGCTCATTTTATTCGTTTCCACTTTACTGATTTAGGATGTGGACTGTTAAAGATCTTCAAGGTCTTGCCAAAGCCTGAGCGAGCAAGGTCACGCGGCGCGCCTGGCTTCTGGCTGGCAGGGGAGGTGCGGCCCTGCGCTCTGGTGAGCCAGCAAGGTCCACTCTGGGGAGTGACGACTTTTGATGGTCCTGAGTGAACCTTTTATCCACCCCAAGTCTCCCTCGGCTCTGGTAATGCCGGTTTCGCCTCATCTGCTCGGCCTCTGGAATTTCAGCCTTTCTTGCTGGAAATTCCTTAGAAGGAACCCAGGCGGCGGGCCTGTTTCCTATGAATCGGCCGTGCCCTCTCCCGCGGCTCATTCTGAGCCGAGTGGGCAAAGGAAAACGCGAGAGGAGTCAGAGACCAGGGCAGGAACCTTGGTTCTGGCGTTTTAGCCCCCATCACAAAGATGCTGGGGCCTGACACCTGCAAGGCAGGCGGTAGCCGCCACCTCCGTGCTGCATTCGGGCCTGGGACCTGAGTCGGATTTAATAACCTTTCCTGCTACCCTGGCTCAGATGTTTTGGACCCTGCCCAAAGAGCTTTTCTAAGAACACCTTTTGGTCTGGCGAGAGAGTTGGACAGGAGATTCTCCCTAGCCGCCCTCGTGAGCTGGGCAGTTCCTGCAGCCCAGGGTTTTGGCCTCTTCCGCCCGGCACGCAAACCTCCTCCAGCCATGCGCACCTCGTTGCACAGGCTTGGAGCTTAGGAAAATGTAACCCAACCCATTGCCAGAAGTTGTTGCTAATTAGTGGATAATAAACTTCTGTAGCCAGGGCACAAAAGTCTTTTAAAAGTGCAAAGGTGTTCTTTGTTACGGCATCAGAAAGGGGATTAGCATATCAATTGGACTGGGAGGACCGGACAATGCGCCCTCTTC
>NW_006922179.1:177051-187337 GCF_000298275.1 Orycteropus afer afer
TGCCCTTAGCTCGCCGCCCGCGGCCGCCTCCTCCTCCTTTTGCTGCCCTTCCTCCTCCTCTTCCTCTCTCCGCTCTAAACCTGTCAAGGAGCGGATGGGAGTCAAGGGCGGCGGGCCCAGGCCGAGCGGGCAGGCGCAGTGCGCGCTTCCCGCCGCCCACCAGGCCTCACGGCCTGCGCGGCGCCCTAGCCCTCCCCGGGCTCAGAGGCCTCGGCCCAGCCCAGCGCCGAAGGGCATGTTGAGGGACTATGGACGCGCGCTGGTAGCGTGCCAGGGCGCGGAGCCGATGCCTGGCAGGCAGGTTTGGCCGCGAGGGCGTGGACTGGGCCTGCCCCAGGAGGCCGACCTAGCACAGCCTCACGCGAAGCCTGCCTCCCCACCCCCCCGAGACCCAGGCCCTGTTACTGCCCGGCGCCTGAGCCCGCGCTGGTGGCCTCCCGCGCTGCGCAGACCCTGGCCGCCTTCCCCTCCTTTGGCACTAGAGCGCCGCCACTTCCCCATCCTCCTTCGGTCTTCAGGCCCGACCCGCTGACCTCCCGAGACATGCTTGCATGCGGCGGGCAGCAGGCGACCATTCGGGGAATGCTGAGGCCCTTTGGCTAGTGGCAGCCTTGTTCTCGGGCGATGCGGGTCCGTCGTGAGCGAGGTGCCCGCCAACTGCTAGCCAGGTGGCCACCAAGGCGAGGCAGCTGGAGCGGCCCAAGCCAGAGCAGGCCGGGCCGAATCTCTGCGAGACCTCGCCCCACTGCCCCCACCAGCACCTCCCGGCTTGAGCTCCTGAGGGAGCCGGCTGCATGGGCCTCGACAGAGATTAGCAAGGCAGCCCTGGCACAGGTGCAGGAGAGCAAAGCAGAAGTAAGTCGCGTAGACGGAGACACGGCCCTGCCCTGCGCGGCCTCAGGGCCTCCTGCCTGCCGCGAACTCGGCCCGCCTGGAGCGGGTCCATAAGGCTGGAGCGTCAGGGCCTGCAGGGATGCTTTGAGCTCCGAGAGAAAAGCAGGAATAGGGAATGGCGCGGGGAAGGAAGGCGGAGAGGGAACCCCGCAGTGATGGCACCTTCGCCTGAAGGCGGCCGAGCTAGGCCCGCCGCTTCCCGGCCGACAGTGGTGCGGCGCCGGGACCGGGCGGGAGGAGCCGCGGGCCAGACTGCTCGCCTCTCCGCCGCGAAGCCCCCGCGCCCGGGCAACCCCGGCGAGGAGACGCTTTCTTTTCTTGTTCTTCTCCCCTCCCCCCTTTCCCCTTACTCCCTAGAGGCAGCTTCCGTCCTCTAAGTGCATTTCAAAAAAGGAAATCTCTTGGGCTCGCCTTTTCCCACCCTTGTCGCCTTCTTCCTAACACTGGTGTTCGGCGAACAAGCGCCAAACTCACACAAGTTTTCCCGAAAACGAACCGTTTTAACCGCCGTGAGGGAAAATTTCGGGGGAAAAAAGCGTAGGTCGGTGTTTCCTAAAATGCAAAACATCAGAGAAGAATCTGAAAAGAGCTTTACTTTCCCTGCGAAATCTCCATTGTTGCCTGGCAAACAATGGGAGCCCGGGCGACTGCAGGGCTGTGAGAATGAATAGGCGATCCGCGGGATGTGTGCGGGTCAGTGCTTGGGGTCCCGGGCCTAAAGCCCTTTTCTCAGCTTGCCACAATAAACCAGCGCAAGGTTTAGTCTTTACTGGGTCACCGGCCATCCTCTATTATTCAACACTTCACAACAAAAAACACTTATTAATCAGCGCTGACCAGAGGCCCCTTTTGAAACAAGAGAAGGGGTTGAGAGGGAGAGAGAGAGAGGGGAGAAAAGAAGATTGAGAAGCCCTGGACAGATCTTTCCAAAGCCAGAGCAATCATAGGATACTTTCCTCCAGTGGCCAAAGTTTATTTGACACAACAAAGTTTCTAATCAGGCCACGGGGACCTGGATCTCTCCTCATTTGTATTACTCCTGGTCTCTTCCTCTGAAGATGTTGGAGACTTTGTTTCAAGTAAGGATGGCTTTAGGTCAAATTGCTAAGGCCTGATCTTAAAGATCTAATTGCAGTTGGAAGAGAAGTTCTGTTCCCAGCTGGGCCTCCACTCTGGAGATGGCGCAAGGAAGACTGTCCAGCTCGACTAAGGGCACACGGCTGATGGATGAGGTGTCAGGCCACTAGTCATGTGAGGACTGGTTTCCAAATGGTATGGGCAGTAGTCAAATATGGTACTTATTGGTGATACTGAATGCTATCTGTACATTTTCTACTTCATGATATTTCAGTCAAGATATATTAAAAGAGTAAACTTGCTTGCTGAGATGAAGAGGAACCGAGTATTCCTATACTTAGGCATGGATTTCAGGGAAAGAATGTGATGAATGGTTTGAGAAGAAAATGGTTCAGAATGTTCCATACCACTAAAATCAGTGGAGTCTTTGCTCAACTTTGGTAATTTTTACAAAGCTTATTTGGTATTTGTAACCTTATTGTGTGTCTTTCATTTATCTGGTTACATGATAATTATGAACACATGGTGAAACATATATGGACACTCGTCTACATCAAAGGGAAGTGCTACATACATCAGCTTTATGGACGAATCGAATCAATTTGGAACACAGCTAGACATTTTTGATGGCAGAATTTTGTCACTTTTTGATTTGTGGTTGGAAGCCAATAGTTCTTGGTTTTTCTGGGTGTTTTACATTACTCAGGTTGTAATTTAGCCAAGTGAGCAAAGCTCTTTTGTAATGGCTGATGTTTACAAGTGAACGGAGGCAGTATATATTGAATCTTGAGTGTCAAAGACATAAGACAATTATTTTCCTAAAAAAAAGAGAAGCGGATTGCAGAGCAGTGTGCTTTTAAGTTTAAAATTTTGTTTGAGTGTCCTTTTGGATTTCTGGGTAACATAACTAACCATTTCACATGTTATGATTTCAGAGCTGCCTTTTAAACCTAGAAAATGTGTGGATGGAGGTTTGTGAGTTCAGCAAATTAAGCTGTAGAACTAGATGGCTTGGTAATGAAAGTAAGAATGCAGAATTACTTGGTAGTTAAAGTATGCTGATATTACTAGAGTTTTTGTACCAAATGCAAAAATGGGTTACATGGTTTGGTCTCAGAAAGTGTGTTTTACTTACTACCTACTGTTAGAGATTAGCTTTTTTATATAGAAAATACTGTGTTACTCAGATTTTGCAGAGCTCAACGATTCTTGCGATGGAGTAATCAAGTGTTATCTGAATTATTTAAAGCCTGGGATTAAAGGCCTTGGAGTTGAATGCTGACAAGCTCTCACATGTAGGCAGGGGAAAGTTTTTGTATTCTTTTCTTTTTGTATATGCTTTGAAAATAATTTGGTCAAGTGTGGTGAATTATTTTTAAGATTTAGGCATAGGAACAATGAATAATTCTTTTACAAACTGTTTTCAGATGAGTTAATATGATTATTCAGAAAAAGAGTCAGGATCTCTTTAACACATAACAGTGTGTCACTTAAAGTATATTGTTTTTAAAGGACTTAAAAAAAAGTGTTATAGAAAGTGCCACCATTTCAGAAAATGAGAGTACACAGACTATGTTCATTTAAGAAATCCATTGTGGGACATGACAATTTTTTCCTTTGGTATTTCAGTTGAGTTCCTAATTTATTTACAGGAGCCAATATTCCATTTCTATATGTATTTTTACTTATAAACTGAAGGTATATACTAAACAGGAGTGACCTTTCATAGATTATTTTCTGAGTGAGTTATATTGAATAAGCAAATAGTACAGAAAAGCTTTAATCAAAATATACAATGCATTGAATATTGTTTTAGCACATATTTATAAACCCCCACATACTTTTCTTTCCTTTTTTTTTTTTTTGGCTAAGAAATTAAGTAAATAACGTAATGATATTCCCTTAAACAAACTAGTAAATTTGTATGGAAACTGAAAGAGAAACAAATAGTATATAAACATATTCAGCAAACATTTAAAAATAGAGAAATGTTATTTGTTGATATTATTTACCATGGAGGCAATATTTATTAAATTTGGTAAATCATTGTTATTCCAAAGTGCATTAATTCTGGGATAGCAGATATATACTGTTGCATTTTTTTAAAATAAGAAAATACTTACATCTGTAGCAATAACCTAAAATTATATGATAGACTTAGTATATCATAAAAATTAGTTTACTGGTATATAAGTTATTTTTATCCTGGAAAACATATATGAATACTTTTGCCTTTAAAAAGCTACCTGGACAGTTTTTTTTTTTTTTTTTTTTAATGACACAGCCACAAAAGGAACAAATATCTTGATAGGATTTGTGCATCTTTATCTAAATGAAGGTTGGGTGGCAAAGCCTATGGTTATAAAATGAAAAGGACATGCAATCTGGTGAATTTCTTTTGAAACATATTTTAATTTTTGCATTTTTTTTTCTGGCAGATGCATTTAATTCAGACATTTTTCCATCTTGTCAGAGTTTGTCAAATTCAGTTCAACTTTATATCAACATAACAAAGTATAGTATCAATAGGTTATCATAGAGTAAACTCTGCCGAATGTTGCCTTAATACATACTGCTTTCTCTTTCATCTAAAAATAAATCAATGTGATTTTCCATGATAGAGAGAAGGTAAAAAAGAATGAATAGAAATTTGGCTTGCCCCCTATGATTTGCCCTGTTGGGGGAGAATTCTGGTTAGATTGTATAGATCTAAGGCTTCTGTGGAGAGGCTCAATCTGGTACTTACTTATTTATAAACTTCCACTTCACTAGAGATTTGAGTTATATTTAGGAAACCTGAGACTCACATGATATGTGTTTATTTGATTCTTTCATTTAAATACTTCATGAGTGCACCAAAAGTATTTTTTGGTGGAGAATTTTCATTTGATTTACATGTGTGGCATTTAAACCCCCCTGATGTTTAAATGTATGCAGCATGATATGATATGTCACTTTTGGAAACAAAGGAAAATCAAGCTTCTGAATGAAGCATTATCACCCAAATTATTTCCCCAATCTTTTTGTTTAATATTTCTTCCAGCTAATTGCATTTTGACACATACACTGTGAATCCATTTTGGCATAAACATATTTTTTTTACCTAAAAATCTATCTACTTATGTAACTGTGTGGCAAAATAGAATACTCTGGAAAATTTCGCAAACAGCTCCAAAGATGAGTGTATATGTGCATATTTAAACTCTTAAATTACAATTGTTTTTGGATGTTTGTTGTAAATTTAAAGGGAATTATTCAGCATGTCCTTCCATTATGTGGTTAAAGCATTCAACTGCCAACCAAAAGGTCGGTGGTTCAAATCCACCAGCTGCTCTGTGGGGGAAAGATGAGACAGTCTACTTCAGTAAAGATTTATAGTTTTGGAAACTATATAGGGCAGTTTTACTGTAATCTATATGGCTATGAAATGGAATTGACTCAATGACAGTAGGTTTTTTTGGTTCCTCCCATTATGTTTTTCTTTTTGAAGGGAAAACTAAGTTGCAGAAATACTTACAAGATAAAAAATATAAACTGAAACACTTCTGTATTTCTATTTTTTACCTTGGTAATTGGAGACTGAGCCTATAAGGTTGACATAGCATTCCTTTCAAAGAAAGAGGCTATTTAAAGATACTCTAAGAAACTAGCTGTGTTGAGGTTTTGGCAAAGAAAGGTGGTTTTTGTTTGTATGTCTTGTTTTTGTATTTTATGGATTACAGTGTAGTTCAATGTCCTTGAACTGCTCTAGTGCCCCTTAGGAGTTTTACTGCTTTTTATGCAAATCCTAATGGGGGCAGGGTATTGAGGAAGAGGAGAGGCAATGGAGTCTATGGATCAAGTAGAGTTTGGGTGGCAATGCTAATGGCATCGAATCAGTCTCCCTGAGCCAGAAAAGGATCTATTTTTCAAGGTTTTCTTTTTCTGTCATTCTCCTGCGTCGCCATTTGAAGTGCCTAAGAGATCCCATGAAAATTAAAGCTCTGGTAAAAAGCATTTGTCTGTACCTGACTACAAAGGTATCAAGAGGCAGGAGAATGACTCAGGTCTCACATTAGGACTGGCCCTTTGGAGTTCATGTTAATCTGCAGCAATATAGTGTTATGTTTTATGCATGTGCACAATGTTTTATTTCCCAGTAGTTACATGTACATAGCAGATGCATGGATACCATATTTAAAATTAAAACTCTAAAAACGGGAACATTTACTTGAACACATTTTGTAGGAAAAAGCATTAGGGAAGAGAAAAATCTTAGCTATGGGGAAGGGGAAAAAAACTTAGTCACGAAAGCATATAATTACATTGCATTGCAACCAGCTTTAATCAAACTTCAGTTTTCTGACAACCATAGTTAATTGAAGTTTATGTATATCCTAAGAGTTTTCCTTGATCCTTCAGCTTCTTATGAAGGGCAACTTTTGTAAAACCCATCAGCTGAGACCCCACTCTACCTCAATGGCTTTTTCTCCCAAGATGGTTCACAGATCCCCTGAGACATAGAGAGAAACAGGTTTATTTGTACACATACATCACCAGAGAGCCAAGCAAAGACAAGTCATTATGGGTCCACATGGAAGGGACTGAGATTGGGGACTGTGGGGCTGGACCAGAAAGGCTGCTAAACTTGACATGACAGGTTCCCTAAGCCTTTATGAAGGATCCTGCCCTGAAAGCCACAATTTCTCTGAAGTGGTGGAGTAATGCCAATTTCATGCTTTGGTGAGGAACCTGGATTTGTTAGCAACAATCCTAATGATTCTTACCACTTTAAAGAAAATGAGCTTCATGATTAGCCTTCTTTTTCTTCCTTTTCCCTCTCTCTTCCTCCTTTTTACCTTCTTTTTTTCTTCTCTCCCTTCCTTCTCATACTGCAGTGATGCTGAATCAGTCCTTTGGACAGATGCTGCATACTCTGCTATTGATTTGCTTGCTTTGTTAGCTGTGTTTTAAAACCAGTCAGGTGAGGCTTACAATGTCTGTCCTTAACCCTGTACTTTCTTTCTTCTGAATATTCCATTCATCCAGCTAAATGTCTTAGACTGGTGTACTTGTTGCGTACAAACCTCACTCTATGTAGTTTGGAGGTCAGGTCATAGGCATGGAGAAGGTCAATTGCAGGTGTGATTTTCTTCTAGAGTGGGTGTAGGGTAGCCTCAGGTTTGATCTGAGCCATCTGCTGGGGCTGCCTAAAAACTATGTCAAACCTTCAGAGAGTACTCTCTTGGTTTTTGAAGTTCCTCTGAATCTGGAAGGAAAGGGAATTGGGTTAATTTTCTTGAGTAATTCTATTCTGACCATGTTCCCTTCTGAAGTTGTGTGTGTGTGTGTGGGGGGGGCAAGTAAGAGAAAGAGAAAGAATGGCAGAGGTAGCAATTAGCTACTGAGCTGTGGGAATGGTCTTAATTTAAAGTTCAAATTCAGACATAACCCTAAAAATGGCTATTGAGGGCTTTTTTAGAATACCAAACCAAGTAAATAATCATACATGTTTTACAGTGCTGGTAGTTTGGAAACTCACTTCTACAGATAGATAAAGAGATAAAGTGGAACTCAAAAACCTGAATTGCTTGGGATACAGTAGAATTGTTGGATTAGACGAGAGGTCAAAGACCAGTGATTGTGCAGTGGTTGAAGTGCTCAACTCTCACCTGAAAGGTCAACAGTTTGAAACTACCATCTTTCTCTCTGTGGGAGAAAGATGTGGCAGTCTGCTTCCATAAAGATTTACAGTCTTGAAACCCTATGGGACAATTCTACTCTGTCCTATGGGGTTGCTATGAATTGGAATGTTGGGCAATCTATTTCCATAATGATACCGCCTCAGAAACCCAAGGAAGGGTCACTATGAGTTAGATCTGCTTGACGGCACATTACAACAACAACAACAACATGAACTGGAATCAACTCAACAGCCGTGAGTTTGTTTTTATTTTTAAAGAGAGGTCATCTGTTATCTTCCTTGACCTTTAAGTAAGACTAGGGGAAGAGGGCAACAAAAGAGAACAGGCATTTGTTTGGGTCTACTCTATGCCAAATGCTGTACCAGGCTCTTTCATAAGCATGCTGTTTCATATACTCTCAACACAATCTTTCAAGTAAGGATTAATTTTTCTTCACTTTAAAGATGAAAAAAACTGAAGCTTGAAGGGTTGTATAATCTGACCAGGGTCACAGATCTAACAAACTTTGGAGTCCAGAGTAGAATTCAAATGTTTATCTTCAGAATCTGTATTTATTTTATTAAACCAGAATTATTATACATGATTTATTTTCCTTGTAATCACTTTTGACAGAAGTAAGTGTTTAATCACCAAGTATCTTTCCAAGCTCATTTTTCTCCATACTTTCCTCCCTGTAGTTATTTTATAGTCCATCACAGGGGCAGAAGCCTTATGCTTTTTCACTCACTCCTGCCCAAAACCTTTCTGTTCTTTGGCTCAAACTGCTTGATTTGTCCGCAATGCTACAATATTGATTTAAATTGCCTTTTATATGGAAGTATGAATTGATGGACTTGGGGCCAAACCTCTATGTAAATGAATTGCTATTTTATGTTGCATAAACTGCGAAACAGAGATTGGGCAAAGACAGTAATAATTTTGCTTTGCAGAAACTTAATTTTGGGATATGATGATTCTTTTTTTCTTTAACTCTTTAATATTTATTTGAAGATAGCTATTTTGTTATAACATTTTGCTTCCTAGTGCACAACGTAGCCAATTAAATCATGAATCTGAAACTTGAGGATTCAGACTTTACTGAGATGAGCATCATTCAGTAGCAGAATTAACTCTTTCAAACCTTGATTCACTAATTTCACTCATTAAAAGTTTAGTATTTCATGCTTAATTCTCAAAGAAAGGAAAAATAAATATATATTAGTAATATTTAACCTTTATTGCATGGTGTTTTCTAGCTATTAATGTACGTTAGTGTATTGATTATTCTCTGTTTTAGTTTTCTTATCATAAGATAACTTTAAAGAGAAATTGCAAAAAGTTTATTAAGATTGATAGAATACCTGGAGAATGATAAATAATACAATTAAGTATTAAAACCAAAATCTAAATGTTGGGCTAGCAAATATTAAACTTCAAGTTTGTAATTACTATTTATTTCTGAACAGGAAGTTAATGCTTCCATTTCCTTACAATTACTTGTGGAAGCATTACCTTTCTTTTAAGATTCTTACATTAAAATCTTAAATGACTATTACTCATTTGTAATAATTGTTTCTGAAAAAATAGACTTTAATGGAAGTAATCTGAGAATTTTTTTCATTGAGCTAAGAACTTAGAGGAAATAATATAGGTTAAAAAACAATCAAGTAATAACTTAAAATTTGCAGTATTTTGAGTATTAAAATGATTATTAAATTATGAAGGAAATATGAAAGATAAAATATTAAAATTTAATATATTGGTTTGTAGATAGAATGAAAAAGCAGAGGTCATTCTAAATAGTCATTCAATGATACAAATAATTTTGGCAGGTATACGTTCAGGTATGTTACTCTTATGGCACAGTTCCTGATCAAGGGTTGAAGGTTATTAAAGGGAATAAATGAGAAAACCAAACTCACTGCTGTCGAGTTAGTTCCAACTCATAGCAACCCCTCCCTGGGTTTCCAAGCAGTGTCTCTATGGAAGTAGATTGCCCAGTCTTCCTTGAGAGGGGTGGCTGGTGGATTTGAACTGCCAGACTTCTGGTCAGTAGTCAAATGCCTGAGACACTACGCCATGAGAGCTCTGATTAAAAGGAATAAAATAAAGGAAACAATCAGAACACATACTCATTTGTATTCTTTCAGACTAGTTCTATAATGTCAGTGACCAAAGTGTTGGACCACGAATCCTAAAATTCAGAATTTTATTTGGAGTTGGATCTCAGGTGAGAGTCAGGAGGCCTGGCACTGCCTCTTTGACTTTGGTTTAATTTCTTCATCCCCAAAATGATGATAAAACTGCTTACTTGCAAGAGAGAGATAGCAAATACTAACTAATTAATGGGTTTGAGCATTGCTAATAAATTCCCCTTCCATAATTCAGTTTTGAGGCTGGAAATTCAGACATGCTTAAGATGCTGAAGTTCTGTGTTCATATATGATGTATCTCAATATTTGGGTCATTCAAATGTGTACCTAGCAGACCTAAAGCACAGATAAATTTCTTGGAGAGATAACAATGGAACTTTTTGTAGACAACATTGGATTTTAATAGTTTTCTTTCAGAGGCTTAAGATTTGCATGTTTGTCTAAGAGTGTGAGTATATACAGAAACTATATATATATATATATATATATATATATATAT
>NW_006922179.1:187437-198294 GCF_000298275.1 Orycteropus afer afer
TTCTTTTGCTTTTTTAGGTAGAAATGTAAGGAAAATACATTTGGGAAAAAAGAAACCTCAAGTCAAAATTAATCCAAACTAGTGCTTAGCTCAGGAGCTCTGGTAGCATAGTGCCTGAGGCACTTGACTGCTAACCAGAAGGCCACCAGCCACTCCTTGGAAGGAAGATGGGGGAATTTACTTCTGTACTGATACTGCCTCAGAAACCCAAGGAGGGGTTGCTATGAGTTGGGTCCGACTCGATGGCACATAACAACAACAACAGTGCTTAGCTCAGGAGCTCTGGTGGTGTGGTGCCTAAGACATTTGACTGCTAACCAGAAGGCTGGTGGTTCAAACTCACCAGCCACTCCTCGGAAGGAAGATTGGACAATCTGCTTTCATAGAGATAATCACCTCAGAAAGCCAAGGAGGGGTAGCTATGAGTCAGAACCGACTCGACAGTAGTGAGTTTGGTTTGGTTAGTGTTAGCTCTCTTTTCTCATATATATCCAGTGACCAAAGGCATGGGAACATCTGTCTGTGAACTAGAAGGCTTGTGTTTCAATTGGGTTGCTTAACCTAACTTTAAGGAATTGTTTTAGTTTAGCAGGAGTTATCAGAATAGTGTCATTTGTACAGTGGAAGGAATTTAGACCACATGATAACCTTCTAAGATGAATGGGCCTCACATATATGTGGTGCCATGGAAAAGTTGCTGGCCTAAGAGTCAGGAGGACTTTGCTTTGCTTCTAACCAACAGAATCAAGCACTGGGCAGTGCTAGTTTTTTCAGCCATAAAGTGAATACACTGGATTAACACAATGTGTTCCTAGTACTCACCCCAAGGAGCTCTGGTGCCACAGTAATTAAGGCATTTGGCTGCTAACCCAACCCACCAGTTCACTCTGCAGGAGTAAAAAACAAGGAGAATGATGAGGCAGTCTGCTTTTGTAAAGATTTACAGCCCTGGAAACCCTATGGGTCAGTTCTATGCTGCTCTATATGGTCACTATGATTTGGAATTGATTCGATGGCAATGGGTTTGGTTTTTTGTCATACTTGATTCCTACATTAATGCCTTCTGGCCTGTCTCCCACTACCTTTGTAAAGAATATTTCTGTGGGCCAGGAATCAACTCCAGCCAAACTAGATGGCAGGGAATATTGCCTGCTGAGAGCTGTGCAAATATTCAATAAATACATGTTGTTTAAAATACTTGATGATTAATTAACCATCTAGAGAAAACTTGTGATCAATAATGATGAGTAAGCCTTAACGGTAGAGTTGTTAAAATTCATTGAGTACTTCTAACATGTTGGGCACTCTATGTACAGTTTGCATATAGTATCTCATTTAAGCAATCATCCAGGAAACACATCTAAATCCTCCTGGAGAGTTTTTGACATTATGGCATTATCGGCCATTCTTCTCAGGAGAAATTTCTTTTCTGCTAGGCTTGTGAGGCCTCCTGCATGGTGTCATTTGAAGAGATTCAATAAATGCAAATGACTTTGCATTGGGAGAAGGCAGGGCTAAATATCCATAAATTCTCAAACTAAGAACTGAATATACAAATTGCCTCCTGGACAGCTGCAACCAAAATCTTCATCTCTGGTGTAATTCTCTTAGTTTAGGCATTCATCACTAATATTTTGGAAAGTTATAATAGTCTCCTCACTGGTCTGTCTCCCTTCTCACTCTTTTCTCTTGTTTTTTCTTTCTGCCAGTGAGTTTCTAAAACTCAGGCTAATCAGGTTTAACCTTCTTCAATGGCTCCTCTTGAGACCCTGCATGAAATAATGCCTCTTTGCCACCTTCCCAAGCAGAGGGAGCTGTCCCCTTTCCTGGTTTTCTAAGAACTTTGATATATACTCCTTTTAGCAAGCATATTTTGTGAATGTCTCTCCTATTGGATTGTGAGTTTTCCAAGATAAAACATCTTTGAATTCTGTAAATGATTGGCACATGATTAATTGTTAAAGGAATGAAGAGTTTGAGGAGGCTGCGGTATTTCCTGGATTCAGTACTCACTGCCGTTGAATTGATTTGACTCATAGTGACCCCTCTTTGGGTTTCTGAGGTGGTATCTCTATGGAAGTAGGTTACCTAATCTTTCTTCTGAGGAGTGGCTGGTAAATTTGAACTGACATCCTGGTTAGCGGTCAAAAGCCTCTGTTCTCTTTCTGCAACTATCATCTTGTCCACCAACAAAAAGTTATATAGAATTTTGATTTCTAAGTTTCTGTTTCTTATGGCTGAAGAATGTTCCTCTATGAGGTGGTGATAGTCATGGACCTCTGTCTCACCCAGACTTCCAGGATCTCAGTGCTTTGTACCTATGTTATTATGTAGGGCAGTACATTCCTTTCTCTAGGTGCTATTTGTGTAGCAGTTTATAGCTAAGCAGACTGATGAAAACAGATTTAGAATCTGAATACATGGACACGAATGACAAAGATCTGGTTCCCAATGATGATTCATCATGTATTAGCTATGTAAGCTTAGGTGAATTTTTTAGCTACTCTGAACCTTAGTTTACTTTTTTGTACAGTGGGGATAGTTCCTATTTTATAGAGCTGTCATGAGCATTCAGTATTGACACGTGTAAAGCACTTAGTATAGTGCCTGGCATAAAGTAGACTCAATAAATAGAAATGGTTATATCATTCTCTTTAAGATCTCGTAGTCTGTTGCAGTGGGAACTTCATAGTTTATTAAATTTGTTCTTCTAACCTGTTATCTTGTATAGTTCTCACAACAAATCCAACCTTGTAATTTTGGCCCATGAATAGATAGACATTCTATTTAGCCAAGTGAATACAGTGAGACAGAGCCCAGAGCTAACTTTTTCAAGGTACTGAGGGGTGTCTTCCCCTTTTCTGATAGTAGGAAACTAGATTTAGGACCAAGGTTACCCTGAGAGTCAGAGCTAAATTCCTAATCCAGGGTTAAGCCTAGGAAGACCAAAGAGAGTCTCAAATAATAAGGTAGAAAAGACATTCTTAGAATGAAATCAGAGAAAGCTAGTGGAGAAGTGGGCAAAGAAGGTACTGATTGGTGGCTTTGCAGAAGAGTCTCAGATCTGTAAAATCAGGGCACGCTGGTGCATAGGCTGCCATTTTTCTGGTGATAGAAACTAATGGCAAGGACATTCCAGGAGGCTTTTATCCACAGATGAGATAGCCAAAGAATTTTCATCACCAAAATATTCCTTCACCTTTTCCACCAAATTCCTTCACCTTGGTACACTTTCTTATTCTCCCCAACATTCCACAAAATAGCAACTTTTCTATGCTATAAGCCCATGTACAAATATATAAAAGGGATCTCAATGTTACCATGTACAAAAGAGAGCTCTTGATTTTCTAGCTTTCCCCAAAATTCCTCCTCCCCCTCTTCTTTGTCTCAGTATATGACATACACATTAACACACAAATCACCAGAAGCCATCCTTGATTCCTTTTTCCTTCTCACCTGTGTCGATCCATCAGCAAATCTTATCAACTCTATCTTCAAAATATTTTCTAAGTCTGATCTCTTTTATCTTTGACACTATCATCTTGGACTGAATCATCATCATTTCTCTCTTGGTCTACTGCAACAGCCTTCAGACTGGTCTCTTTATTTCTACTCGTAACTACCTCCAATCCCATCTATAGCCTTTCCTCCACAAAGCTACCAGAGTGAGCTATTAAAATGTAAATCAAATGATATCATTCCACTGCTCAAAACCACACAGAGCTTTCTATCACACTCAGAGAATAAAATCCGAAGTCCTTGCAATGGCCCACAAAGCCCTATATGATCTACCTTCCATCTTGCTGTTTTCAGTTGCTGATACGTTGGCTGTGACTCACAGTGATCTTATGTATAACGTAGCAAAACATTGCCCACTCCTGCACCATCCTCACAGTTCGTGTGCTTGATAGATGGGGAGCAATGTGGTAAGTATATTGTATTACTTTTTTATTGTATTTCCTTATTTTTCTGTCATAAAACAATGTGTATTGATTTTACAAAAGACAGTGAAGGTTATATTTTAACTTTTAATTAATAAACGAAAGAGAAAGGAAAGCTGCATGGTTGCAGCTATCATGTCAATCCGTCTCATGGAGGATTTCCTCATTTTTGCTGACCTTCTACTTTACCAAGCATATCTTTTTCTAGCAATTGGTCTTTGGTGATGGCATGTCTGAAGTAAACAAGACAAAGTCTCACCATCTTCACTTCTAAGGAGCATTCTGATTGTACTTCACCCAAAACTAATTTGTTCCATTCTTCTGGCAGTCCACAGAGTATCCACTATTCTTTGCCAACATCACAATTCAAATGCCAATTCTTCTTCAATCTTCCTTGTTCATTGTCCAGCTTTCACATGCATATGAGTCGATTTAAAAGACATTGACTTGGGTCAGAAGGACCTTAGTTGTCAAAGGGAAATCTTTATTGTTGTTTTCTTTCTTACCACTTTAAAGAGATCTTTTGCAGTAGATTTTTCTAATGCAGTATGTCTTTTGATTTCTTGATTGACTGCTGCTTCCATGGGCATTGATTGTTGATCCAAGTAGATTGAAATCATTGACAACTTCAATTTCTTTTCTATTTAGGTCCTTTTCTTGTATTTTCATTCCTATCCAACCATTCTGTTCTTCCTATTATTTCTTCAACATAGTTATTTTTAACTCACGGATCTTGTATATTTTGAAGCAAGCAGAATTTCTATCTTTTATTTGGTTTCTAAGAAATTTAAAGCTAAATATATGGTACATCTCTAGTAAGATTATAACAATATATGCATCTTTTTTTATTACCAAACCTCACTCCTGACCCAGATTTTCTTTTCCTTTTTCATATACCAATCAGGTTTCCAAGGCTGTAAATCTTTACAGAAGTAGTTTGCATCATCTTCCTCCTATAGAGTGCCTGGTGAGTTCAAACTGCCTACCTTTTGATTATCAGCACAATGCCTTAACCACATTTGGGTGCTAACCAGAAAGTCAGAGGTTCAATCCCACCCACTGCTCCATGGGAGGAATATGAGCTAATCTCCTTCCATAAAGATTTACAGCCTTGGAAACACTATGAGGGTTGCTATGAGTTCGAATCAAGTTAATGACAGTGGATTCTTGGTCTATTATGATGTTTAAACCCTTTAACCTGAGTTAAAAATCCTGGTTTCTTCTTATCTTCAGCTTTATCTTTCCATCCTCTCCCTATTCACTTGGCTACCTTCTATTCAATCTTCAGGTCTCAGTGAAAGCTTTAGAAACCCTTCCCAGATAACTATCTGTGAGGTCTCTGTTCTCACTGAATCCTAGAACTGTATTCTAATATAATGTTGTTTCTCTTTATTTGAGGTCAGCGAAATTGTCTTTTTTACTCTTTGTTATATCCACAGCTTTGGCTTAGTATCTGGCCCATAGAAACCTCCCAATGGATATTGATGAATAAGAGAACAAGAGAATGAATGAGCAGCTTTTGCCATGGAATATCTTTCACAGTATCTGTTCAGGATTTACTTTGTGCAACAAATATGTTATGAGAGATGGGCAGGTGGTAGGTGTGAATTATAAAACACATTTATCATGAAACTTTAGAGGGTAGTGTTGTTGAAATCCTTTCCTTGGAATACACCCAATAAGAATCAAGATTACCAAAGCCCTTCCTTCTGTAGGGGATCTCTACAGATGTCTTCTGTTTAGTGCTCCTTGTGGGAACTATTGAGTTGGAGTGATTTAGCGTGGTAGAATCAAACAAAAAGTTGGAGAGCTAGAATGTAACCTTTGTCATCATTCTAATTTTATTGACTTGCAGTATTCATTTTATTGATTGACAGAATCAATGGTGTTTTCTTTGTGTCCAAAAGCTGGGTAACTAGTGCTGTGATCATGAAGTAGATTTGTGGCTATCTTTGCAGGCCCGGTCCCTCATCAGGATGCTGGAGATTTGGCTCAAAAGTAATCTATTTAGTGAATTAATGAAATAGCTTTCATTTGGCCATGCCATCTTTATGGAACAGGTAAATCTTGCTCTAGGCTGAAATGATGGCAACACTACTATTTACAAACATATAGCAATGTAGAGATGTGGCAAATGCAGATATCTCCAGTAAATAGTTCTGGACTTCATAATCTTTCATGTAAGGGTCCAACTTATTACTCAGTCTCTCTTTGTATGTGGAGGGTTTTTAAAATGAAAACAAGTAAGAAAGTAGTTTGAATTTAGTCATAGAATGCACAAGGTGTTGGATATGGAGATCAATATGGTGAAACTGATTTTAAATGATTGTCATTTCTTTTCAGCTAGACTTCCTATGGACATATCATATACCCCACACAAGAACTAGATTGACTTTCTTTATCTTCACCATAAATAGCTACCATTTATTGAGCACCTATCAAGTGCTATTGAATTTTCTTGAACCTTCAAACAGTGCAGCACTTGGGTGTTTTTATTCCCAATTTATTGAGGAGCAAATGAAAGTGCAGCAATAATAAATAGATCACAGATTTGGAATTCTACTAGGTTTGGAATCCAAAGTCCTTGATCCTACCAAGACAAGACTGGAAAGTCACGGAAATGCCAATGCCTAACACATTTTTTTCTACCATGTGAATTTACCCTATAAGTACACAGTGAAGCTATTGTAAAGATAGGATAAAGTCCTTTTGAAGATGAAAGCAGTGTTCTGGAGAGAGGGTAAGGTGAGGCAGAGTTGTGCAATGCTCCTTGACTTTTAGAGATGAAAAAGTATGTAAGAATAATAAAAACAGAATTTGAAAGGAAAGAATTAAGGGCGAGTGGCATAGTGCCTAAGACATTTGACTGCTAACCAGAAGGCTGGTGGTTCAAACTTACCAGACACTCCTTGGAAGGAAGATTGGGCAATCTACTTCCATAGAGATACTGCCTTGGAAAGCCAAGGAGGGGTCGCTATTAGTCGGGATCAACTTGATGGCAGTGAGTTTGTTGTTTTTGGTTATGGAGTCCTTGAGGCCTGTGATTGATTAAGGAGACAGGAGAAGTCATGAAGCAAAAGGAGAGTACCTTAGAGGACAGATCCTAGAAGTAGGCTTGGGAAGGAGACACCACTCGAACAGCCAAAGGAAGTAAGACAGAGAGGGAACAGAATACACAGGATGCTTTAATGGGAGCTCTGGTAGTGTAGTGCCTAAGGCACTTGACTGCTAACTAGAAGGCTGTCGGTTCAAACCCACCAGCCACTCCTCGGAAGGAAGGTTGGGCAATCTACTTCCGTAGTGATACCGCCTCAGATACCCAAGGAGGTGTCGCTAGGAGTTGGGTCCGACTTGATGATGCATAACAACAACAACAATGCACCAGAGCAGGGACCTCACATGATAATAAGGATTCTTGGGAAGAAGAGATAAAGGGCAACACTTACCAGGTGGTTATAGACTCTGCTTTATAACTGGAAGCAAGAAGACATATTCTCCTGTAAGAACAAGAAGAGGGAGACTGACTGTAAGGGGAAGAACGAAGGGAAATATACTGAAGTTTGATCTAGGACTGGTTCAGAGCAGTCAGGTGGACTAAAAGGTGACTGACAAGCCTTCTAACCTAAGGGTTGTGACTATATTCAGTCTCTTGGAAGCCTACTGGTCAAATGGCAAATTCCAAGATGAATTAGCTACAATATTTATCCTTTTCTCAAGATCATATTGTGGGAGGATATGAGAAAGGGAAGGGAAGAGACAGATGTGTAAGCAAATATATTGCACATAGTACAGTGAATTTTATAATATGTACATATACAGAGAAGGCACTTTGGAAGTACAGAAGCAGTTGCAACCAATGGTTTGAATATAAATATATAGAAACCATTATGTAAAATCATAAGTGTTTCTAGTAATAAGTGCTATACATTAGCACAGTTATGGAAGAATTAGTTCTTCATTGTGGCTTTATGTAAAACTTCATTGAAGAGGGTATATTTGAGAGACCCTGAAGGATGAGAATTTCTCCATGCAGAGAATAATAAAATTAGCTGCCAAGAGCAAGAAGGAGGATTTTATACTCTGTCCTTTCATCGAAAATTCTAGGAATAGAACTATATTCAATCAATCAGGAAGAGATAGTTAAACTGTAGACTAAACTAAATCCTTACCTTTCAATTATCATTAAAATGATCTAATATAAGCAGTTGCCCAGCTTCTGTGACAGTTAAGCTTATAATGATATGTTTCTTTGTTGTGGAAGTGTGCTTTTTTGTGGGTGTCTATGTCAATAGAAAAAGCATAGAAGGAAATTCTTGGAGCTCTAAGAGTTTGTGAGAATTCTATGTCATTAGTAGATGATAGGATCAACTGTGATGTGTATGTAAATGTGTGTCTGTCTAAGGTGGGGAGGGAGTATGGAAGGCAGAGTCAGCAACTCCGGGACACTTGGCAGAAGTTATGACTCCTTCTACCTTCTCTTGGGGTTATTTAGCTATCTTCTTTCTATTTGGGATCCTATAGGAAGACGGTGGAGGCAATGGTGGTTCAATGGTACACTTTTTGCTTTCCATGTAGGAGCTCTGGTAGTGTAATGCCTAAGGCATTTGACTGCTAACCAGAAGGTTGGTGGTTCAAACCCACCAGCCGGTCCTCAGAAGGAAGATTGGGCAATCTACTTCCACAGAAACACCACCTCAGAAACTCAAGGAGGGATCGTTATGAGTCTAAGCAACTTGAGGGCAGTGAGTTTGGTATTTTTGGTTTGGTAGGATATGTGGGTTTAATTCCAGGCCAGTGTATCTCATGTGCAGTCACTACCTGTCAGTTAGTGAAGGCTTACACATTGATATTGATGCTGAATTGATTTCAGCAGAGATTCTAGACTAAGATGGACTAAGAAAGAAGGCCTAGAAATCTAGTTCCAAAAATCAGCCAATGAAAACCTATGGAACACAATGGTCCGATCTGCGTTCAATTATAGAGATGATGCAGGAAAAGACAGGGTTTTATTCTGTTATGCAGTAGTCACTATTAGTCTGGGCCAAATCAATGGCAGCTAATAACAACAAGGAAGGCTGTGCTGTACTTGTATTTAGTTCTTGACTTATTCAGAGATCTGGTTCCAGCCAGGTCTACTTCTCTTCAACAAAAGACCACATTGCATGTGAAGATATACTGGGTCATATATAAAAAGAATGAAATGAGGCAGTTTCTTCTAAAAATGGGGTTTTAATCTTCAAATATATATATTTTTCTGATCCAAAATATAGTGTAGGATATGGTTAGGTGGTTTACCATTGCTTTTCAACAGCTGCCCTATGGTGGGATAAGTCAGGCACAGTATGTACCCAAAACTATAGAAATGTCAACATGTGCTAGTCTGATGTATTAGTTCCAATAGTGGTGATTCAGAAGCACACATTGCGTATACACCATATGGGCCTTAAATATTTATGAAACTTAAAATCATAAAATAATTCTTTAATGTAAAATTAATCAATTACTGTAATTTTTCACAGACTAAATTTTAAGGATTTTTTTTTTCAATTTACAGATTACTTTATTACTGAAAGGATACTTAAAATAAAAATAAATTTCTATCAGTTGCCTACTCTAAAAACTATTATGTTAGGCACTATGAATAAATAGAAAGAATGCTCAGAATTTGTCAGATTCTTAACTTGTTCTTCTTACTTCCTATTTTACTACTCATTGACTGATAATTTTTCCTTATAGGATAAAAATTGAAGGGGGTATTAGGTAAATCTCAAAGCAGCCCACTCTTTACCTTTTCAAGTAAGGTAATATATAGGGAAGATCAGAGCTTAGGAGGAGATTGGAAATGAATTCTGAATAAGGTGACTTGTGGTTATTAGTTGCCATCAAGTTGGCTCTGACTCATGGCAGCCTTACAGAACAGAATGAAACATTATCTGGTCTTGTGTCATATTTATGATCATTGGTATGTTTGAGTCAATTGTTAAGACAGTTGTGTCAGTCCATCTCACTGAGAATTCCCCTTGTTTTTGTGGGCCATCTATTTCAACAAACATGATTGGTATTTTCTTATAATGTATCCAAAGTAAATGAACCAAAATCTCACTAGCCATCCATCTGCCAGTTTGTCACACTGTAGTGGCTTGCCAATTGCAATGATGCTGGAAGCTATGCCACTGGTATTGCAAACACCAGCATGGTCACCCATGTTAGACAGGCTTCAGTGAAGCTTCCCAACTAAGATAGAGTAGGTAGAAAGTTCTGCTTCCAAAAATTAGCCGGTGAAAACCCTAGGGATCACAACAGAAAGTATATTAGAATAGGGAAAACAAAGTACTTAAAAAAAAATTAGTATGCCCTCCAAACATGGCATGATAGAGTGATATGGCATACTTTAGTCTAGAAGCCTTGGACTAGTAACCCAGAAACTAGGCTTCTGTGGCTCTAACACTAATTAGTTAGGTCTTAGCTCCTTATTTATTTATTTATTTTACTTATTTTTTTTGTCGTTGTTGTTGTGATTTGGGTGAAGATTTACAAAGCAAATTCACTTTCTGTACAGCAGTTCACATACACTTTGTCTCATGACATTGACCACAGTTTATCACAATTCAATAGCTACCCTCCCACTTCCTCCCCATAGTTACCTCTTCCCAGTGTCTCTCCCTCCATGCACTCCTGCCCCCTGAGCTGTTTCCCTGTGCATAAGTAGCCCTTCTTTCTCCCATGATTGTTCTCTCCGAGGAGTGTATCTACCCCAGGTAAATGTTCAACTCATATGCCTGTCTTTTGTTTGGCTGGAAACCACAGGTGTGGGTTCAATTCTAGACCTGAAGGGCAGCTAGGGGCCATAGTCTCTGTGGTTCCACCAGGCTCTATCGGACCAGCAAACCTGGTCCCCCTCCCTTTTTTTCTTTTT
>NW_006922179.1:201664-202259 GCF_000298275.1 Orycteropus afer afer
AAAAAAGGAAAAAAGAAGAAGAAAAAACAGAAAACCTGCAATGTCTGGGGATAGGGCACTAAGAGAAAAAAGGTAGAGAGGGAATAATGAAGAAAAACATGGGAAAAAATGCAAAAAGAAAAACAAGGAATGGGGTTAACCACAAGAAAACAGGGGAAATAAATAAAAAAAATAGTAATAATAAAAATTTCAAACAGGAACAGGGAAAAGAAAAAAAAGCTGAAAACTAGGACCTGGGAGGGGAAGAGTAAGATTAATAGTAAAAAGGACAAGAGTATTAATAATAATAGTTGTTTTAAAAGAGATAAATACAAGCAAACTAATTACCAGAAAAAAAAAGCGAAAAAGAAAAAAAATAATAAAAAGAAGAAAAAAGAAAAATCGGTGGAGGACAGGGCAGGGCACCCAGGCTCCGCCTGAACACACAGACTGTGATGGAGTTCTTGTGGGCCCAGAAGGTGGGTGGGAGTGGGGGATGGCCGCACCTCTGTTCATCAAGCGGGTGTGGGGTATAAGAGTAACAAGAGGAATGTGGTACCTTTTCACTCTTGCAGGTCCGGAGTGTCCTTGGGGTTGCTGGAAAGCTGAACCTCTT
>NW_006922179.1:202641-217434 GCF_000298275.1 Orycteropus afer afer
CACTTCTCTATCCTTCCCTTCAAGGCTCAGGGGTCCAGGATAATCTTCTGTGTCTGTGTTAATTGGTTTCCCTTTTCTTTGTTGAAGAGGGTCTGTGCAGTCTTTCTGCATAGTCCACCATCTTACTGGAACTGAGGTCTTAGCTTCTTAATTTGTAAAATGAGAGTCTGATTACTTTATACTTAAATTTGATGTGGTAAAGATCATCTAGCCCTTTACATGTTTACAGTGAAGACTGTAAAACATTGAGAACTAGAATCATACCTGTTTTTATCACCATTATATACTTTGTTTTGAGTATAGTTCCTGGCACATAATATGAGTTCAAGGAATATTTATTGAAAGAATGAAGGAGTAAGTGATGCAAAAGTGTTATTAAAGCTGTGTTTATTATGTTCTGAGAGCCTGGTATGATTATATTATGGATCTGAGAAGTCATTAAATACTCTATTCATTTTCTTGAGTGCACACATCTGTGTCACCTTGTCTTAATCAAAAGCTGATTTTTTCCTGACAGTATTGTATCCTCTTTCTAGGCAGTGTTGCCTCTACCTTTGTTGCTTACTTTTTGGAATAGGAAGTGATGTTGGACTGAGACTTGCTTTGTCACATGATTTTTATAAAAATGACCATCATATCTTGAACACTTTTCATCTATTTTAATATCTTCTCTTTATCTTTAGTGTGATTTATTAACCAATTTCTATGACATATTTTCACCCATCTTGATAATTTCAGCATTTGGTTTATAGTTTACCTTTCTTTATCTCCTGTGAACATCTTTGTACATTTTTTAAAAAAAATTTTTATTTTAAGATTTTGTTTTACATTCAACATTACATGTGCATTTAGTTTCACTCCCCATTTACCATGCCCAACTCTAACCCAGTCTCCTCCCCTCCCTGCCCAGCAACCCTCCTTTTGTGCCCCTCATGGTTATGTACGCCTGCTTGTCCTGCATTTCCTCTGTGTGAATGTTGTCTCTCTGGTGCCCCATGGTCGATTGCTCCAGGGGATGCATTTCCATAGAGCTTGTGGGTGCATCACCCTGGGTTGAGTGGTCTGCATGTACATCTTGTTTACTATTGGGCTGTGAGCCAGCCCTTGGGAGTGAGCTTTATACAGGCCCAGAATGTATCCCAGGCCCATAGTATTGGGGGTCTCACCTGACTCCATCTGACCAGTAATTTTGGTCATTATTAAGTTTTTGGATTTTATTCCACGTTTTTCCTCCCACTCTATCTATGATCTCCAGATTTGATTCTTTCCTCAGTGATTGGCATTGGTAGCTGGGTACCATGTAGTTTTTCTGGTTTCGAGGGCTATCATGTCCTAGGGCTTCCAAATGCCCCCCTTTTT
This sequence comes from Orycteropus afer afer, assembly GCF_000298275.1. Lineage (NCBI taxonomy): Eukaryota > Metazoa > Chordata > Mammalia > Tubulidentata > Orycteropodidae > Orycteropus > Orycteropus afer. The sequence goes on from NW_006922179.1 coordinate 204,001, forward strand.
TGGGGGGGGCACTCTTCTTTGCTTTCAATGATAAGAGACCATTAGGTGCATCTTAGATGGTTACTTAAAAGCTTTTAAGACCCCAGTCATTACTCACCAATGTAGGATGAGAAATAAAGCTTTTATGTGTTTTGTTGTGCCAATTGACATCTTTGTAAATTTTGACTTAATTCTGGGGTACTTGTTGGTTTTATTTTTTTCCTTAATTTCTCCATTCTTCACCTTCACTTTACCAGTATGATTATTCCTTAGGATCTCATCCTTACCTAGAATGGTTTGTCTCTAATACTTTGAGATCAATTATAATAATAATAATAATTATTATTATTTTCAGTGTTTTCTCATTAATCTCTATCAGTTCTACCTTTAACATTTACTCACATCAAAGAATCTGATACTTTTCAGTTTGAAACTTCTGTTTCCTTAAGGCTATCTATGTACTTTTGAATTCACTTGAATCCCTAGCTACTCTAGGTTCCTGTGATCAGTGATTTTGAGAGTACTAAAAGCTTGCATCTTTAGGTCTTATGGTGGATCTTTTGTGCCAATCCCAGGTCTTAATGCAGCTTGACCATCTGTATTCTTGGTTCTTGTCCTGCCAGTTGTAAAATCAGTTGCCAGTAAGTTGCTTTTGACTCATGGTGATCCCATGTGAATCAGAGAACTGTGCTCCATAGGGTTTTTAATGGCTGATCTTTTAGGAGTTGATCACCAGGCCTATCTTCCAAAGTCCCTTTGGAGGACACAAACTTCCAGCCTTTTGGTTATCAGGTCATCACGTTGACCATTTTTACTACTCCTGACAGTTGTAAGTTATAAAAGCATACCAATTGGGTCTTATGAATTTATGTCACCTGTCCTTGACTCTGTGACTTTACATCACATTTGGGCTTAGAGGTTCCAAACCGTTTATCTATTCTTTATGCCCATAGTTTCATTCTCACTTCTTTTTACATTTAACAGATAAGTTTTCTGAATTTATTGAGAACATTGAACATATCTGTGGCAATAATTCATTCAACTTCCTACTCTTCAGTTCAGAAAGACTCTTGCACCTCCATCCTTTAGCCTCTTTACTGCTTTCCCTTTTCCTATGGTAACTGTAATACCTTAGGCTTGATCTCTTATGACCACCTGTGTCCTCCAGAAAAATGTCTAGTTCTTGAAAGTTTACATCTCTAGACATACCACTTATTTGTTGTGTGAATTTTGAGTAGCTTATTTAAATTTGAACCTCAGTTTTCTTATCTGTGAAATAGGAAAATGATACCCATCTCATTGGATTGCTGAAGAATCAAATGAGATAATGAATTCTTATGTGTCTTTCCAACTGCTTCTTTGTTGTGATATATAGCCTAACCTATATGAAGCAGAATGGTCATATTTTCCCTCCTAAATTGTTAACCTTTGCTTTAATGAGGACCAGAGTAACAGCAGGCAGTGTACTCTAACTGCAGAATGTGTAAAACATATTTGTGATTAAAAAAATAATAATAATTCAGACTAGAACTAGAAATATGTTCTATCCCAAGGGATTTTTCCCCCCTAGAACTGTAGAGCTTTGCTTGTTAAGAAAAATGAAAACAGTCAATTATGACAATAAAAGTACGAGCCAATTTGGGTATTAACCTGACTTTTAAGAGCTCAGTTGTTTTACCTACAAAATAATGGGGTTTGACTGGGTGAAACCCAGGGACTAAGGTCCCTTGAAGCTTCAGGAATCTGTAAGATTATGGCCTGAGTCTGTGCTCCTCTTAGTGTGAAATTCATAGACTGAGCTTCTGTGTCTCCTGAAATATAAGGCACCAACTCAGGGATGGTACTATTTCATCAGACAAAGAAGAATTTCTTGTTGCAAATGATTGTACTATTAGTTTTTGAGAGAAAACTCAATGATCTGCTCAGTGTACAAGGAGCAGTATTGAGTGTTTCCTAGCAGATAGATAGCTGGCAGGCTTAAAATGAGTATTGATGTGTTTATGTGGAGATAAGGATACACGTTAGCTTTTCTCAGAATTCCATTTTCAATTACTCTTGAACTAGTTTGAAAATTCATCGTCTTCATGCCAAATATCTTTTAGTGTGCCACGTATGCTGAGTAACAGACCCTGACATCTCAACAGGGCTCACATAAGTATACTCAGGCAAAAATTAAATGGAAGCAGGGGAGTGCAAATTTCTCGTACTGCTCTGGTAGTCAGGAATCAAGAATTGTTGCCTATTAGGTGATTCCCCTATATCTGTCTTTTCATTCTTGCTTTGCTTCTTTTTCCTCCCTTCTTCCCTCCTTTTCCTTTCTCCCTTCTGTTTGTCTCTTTTCATTCACATAAAATCCATTGTCTTTTATAAAAGAATGAGCAAATTCATGAACACAGGTCTCTCTAGGATAAGCTGCCCTCCCTTGCATGTTAAAAGCAGGGACCATCAGACATAAAACTGGGGGAAGAGGGGATTTGAAAAGTCATTTAAGTCTTGCATTTAGGCCACTTCTCTGACTTTAGACCACCCCAAAACTATTCATAGATGACCTTTCCAGACAAGAAAATTCCGTCACCTTTTCTGGTCTTTCTTCCAATATTGACCAACTTTCACTGTCTGAAATACTCCAGTATTGAACCTGCTGTTAAATTGTCTTTAATGCTGGCAGAACAAATGTGCTGACAAGTTAGAGAAAAGAGAAATAGAAGCTATTGAAACATGGCCTCGGAAAGGTTTGATATTACTAAATATAGGGCCTATGGGATGACTGTAGGTATATGCAACCTAAGATTGGATTGATCCTCTTGAAATATAATAAGCCTATAATTCACAGCTACTTTAAATCCCGTCTTGGTCCCATATGTGGCCACAGCTGTGAGGTCCTCATTCTGGTTATTTAAAATAAAACAAACTGCTTGTCTAAAGATAGATAATTTATTTAATAATGTTAGTAAAATGTGTGAGGCATGTTTTTACAAATTGAAGTTTTACTTATTCACAGAGTTTCATGGACTGTCAGATTAGGAAGGGACCTTGGTACCCTATCAGATGCTTGAGTCTCCTTCATATCATCCAAGTGGCCATGTACCCTCTGTCTGACTATCTCTTGGGGATAGAGTGCATTTATGAAAACTCTTCTGTCTTTAAAACACTGAAATTATTAAAAAGTTCTATCTTACACGAGACAATTTGGGGATAAGTATCCAATCCTTCTTTCACATAGGATTTATAACACTTACAGAACCTGTCCCTGCCTCATACACTTTAATGAAACAAACCAAAACCACACCAAAACCAAACCAAAACCCATTGCTATTGAATCAATTCCAACTGATAGCAACTCTATATGACAGAGTAAAACTGTCCCTTAGGGTTTCCTTGGTTGTAATTTTTTTTTTTTTAATTTTTATTGTGATTTGGGTGAAAGTTTACAGAGCAAATTCATTTTCCATACAGTAGTTCATACACATTTTTTTTCATGACATGAATACTATTCCCCATAGTGTAATAGCTCTCTTCCCACTTCCTTCCTGTAGTTACCTCTTCACTGTGTCCTTCCTTCCCATGTACTCCCCTTGCCCCCAGCTATCTCCTTGTGCAAACACTGTCCTTCCTTTCTCCCATGATTGATTGCTCCAAAGAGTGTATCTACCTGATGTAAATGTTCACCCCATATGCTTGTCTATTGTTTGGCTGTAAGCCACAGGAGTGAGTTCAGTTCCAGACCTGAAGGGTAACTCGGGGCCATAGTCTCAGGGGTCTCACCAGATCAGCAAACCTGGTCTTTTTTTTTTTATGATTTTGAGTTTTGTTGCATATTGTTCTCCCACTGTATCCAGGATCTCCTGCACCCATCCTCCTCCAAGTAGTTGACAGTGGGAGCTAGGCACCATCTAGTTCTTCTGGTCTCATGGTCATATAAGCTGAGGATCTTATGGTCTACCAGTCCCTTGGACTGATTGTTTCCATGCATCTTTTGTTTTCTTCATTCTTTGCCCTGGATGAGGAGCAATCCATTGTTGTATCTAGATGGTTGCTTGCAAGCTTTTAAGACCCCAGTCTCTACTCACCAAAGTAGGATGTAGAACAGTAGTTTTGTGTAGTATGTTATGCCAACTGAGCTTGATGTCACCTGTGACAGTGGTCCTGAGCCCACAAGTCCAACAACTTACTCACTCAGGATAGCTGGTTGTGGCCAAACAGGTTATAATTTTTTATGAAAGCAGACTGCCACATTTTTTCCCTGCAGAATGGCTAGTGGGTTCACACCACTGATCTTTTGGTCAGCAGCTAAGCACATAACAACTGTGCCACCAGGGCTATATTGAAACAAAGGACAGTGAAATACAACTCAAAAGTAACTTACAGGGAAGCAGGATCCAAGATGAAGGACTAGGCAGTTACACAATCCAGACCCTCAATAACAAAGACTTGAGAAACCAAGTGAAATGCATACAGATGACAATCCTAGCACCTAAAACTTCAAAGGAAAGTATAAAGATGTAGATAAAGTACTAAGTAGAGGAAGAGACTGAACTAAAAACAGTGAATAAGCAGGCATATCAAAAGTGAACTGCCAACTGGTACAGCAAGGCCATTTTGAATCATTGTAAGCAGGATTCTGATCAGGGCAAGAAACAGGTAACTGGCTTGTTTGCCTAGAACTGGTGCTGACATTGGTGACCAGTGATCAGAGAAGTGTGATCTCTCTTCTTACCCTACACAACTTCCTGGTGACCAGAGGCATGGTACCCACCCATCCCCACTGCCAGTGCTGTGATTTTTTTTTTTAAATCTTCTTTATCTTTTACTCTAGTACATTCCTTTGCCCCTTTTTCCTTTTTTCTTTCTCTGTCCTCCTTTTTTTTTTAAAATTGAATCCCATGAAGCAGAAACCTGAGCCACTATCACCTACACAGTCAGTAGCACCCTCCCCCTTGCTTCCTCAGTTGGAGGTGCACACTGCCACAGAGCAAGTTCTGTGTCCCCCACTGTAGTGGTGTTTGGCAGCAAGGCCTTTCCCCAATACTGCCTGCTTTTTTTGCCATCTCCTTTTTCTTTCTTCATAGTTATTCCCTCTTTCCCTTCTCCTTATCTATTTTCTTTTTCCCTCCTTTTGTTTCTTGACCCTGCTGAGGGGTACCCACCATTACCACCTGTGAATTCAATAGCATCTGCCCCTGCCTTCTGCGTTTGACAGTGCTTGTTCCCATAGAGTGAGCCCACTCCAGTCATGTTGGGCAGCTAGCACTTGCACCAGTACTATGCTGCATTTTTTATTCCCTATCCTTTTTTTTTTTCCCCTTTATCCTTTCTTCTTCGGTGTTGCCTCTTATCTCTCTTTTTTTTTCTTCCTCCTCTACACCCTTTTGTTCTTTCTGTTTCTTCTTTTCACCCAACAGTCTGAAGCCTAGCAACCATATCCAGCCATACCCACCACACCTGCTGTTCCAGCCAATGGGAAAATGCCACTATTTGCTTCAGCAGCACTGGATCAATGACAGACAGTGGCTAATACCTACCCAGCTGTCCTCAGCTGCTTTACATGACTAGCAATCACAGACTTGTGCCCATACTCCCACCACCTACCAAATCCAGAAAAAAGGTGGTAAGCACCCAAGTGCTGCCAAACTATCATCTGCCCATTCCATTGTCTGGATATATTAACAGTAAACAATACAAAAAAGCAGAGTGAAGCAAACCAACATAAAATCAAGAAACAAAATAACACCACAATGTCTTGGATACTATAAACAACTTCAAATCACACACAAAAACAGTGACTAAAATACAGGACCAGAAAATCTTCCAGAGGAAAAAATGCTATTGGAACTCCTTGATAAAGAAATCAAAGAATTATATTTAGGTACTTTCAATGAATTGAGAGAAAGATCAAGGAAAACACAGGCAAAACCAAGTAAGACAGCCAAAACTGTAGAATTTAATTTAAGTAGTACAGAAACACATTGACAAAATAAGTGAAAAATTAGAAACCATACAAAAACAGTAAACAGACATCCAGAAATTAATACTAAAATTTCAGAAATAGATAATGGATTTGAAGGGCAAAGGAGTAGAATGGAATCAATGGAAGACAGAATTAGGAAAATTAAAAACAAATCTCTTAATACTAATATGTTAGATGAACAATCTGAAAAATAGAAGGGAAAAATGAAGAAAGCCAAAGAATTATGTGAGGCACCATCAAGAGGAATAACTTCATTGTGATCAGAATTCCAGAACAGGAAGACACCAACAAACAAACAAACAAACAAACAAAAAAGGAGCAAAAAACAAAAACAAAACAAAAAAACCCAAAAAACAAAAAAAAGAAAAAATTGTCAAACATTTGTTGGAAGAAAACTTCCAAAATATGAAAAATGAGAAGAAAAGTGTTCAAGAAGATAGACCCCAAAAGGAAATCACCAAGACATATAATCAAACTTTCCAACCCCAAAGGAAATCACCACAACATATAATCAAACTATCCAAAACCAAAGGCAAAGAAAAAATCCTGAATGCAGCTCAGGAAAAATAAAAAGTTTTCCTACAAAGGAGAACCAGTAATACTAAGCTCTAATTTCTTGGCAGAAACCATGCAGATGAAAAGACATAAAACCATGAAAGAAAAAAAATTACCAACCAAGAATTACGTAAACCAAAAACCAGACTCACTATATATACAGTAAAATTGTCCCTCAAATACTATGGTGAAATTAGAACATTTCTAGATAAACAATTATGAAGGGAATTTGTAACAACCAGCCAAATCTTACAAGAGATGTTAAAGGGAATCCTGTAGACAAAGAACCAACACTGGCACATAGAAACCTGAGATTAAGACACGCAACAACATCATACAGAAGTCAACCCAGATATAGAAGTATCAAAAATAAAATAAATTATTAGATTGGAAAGAGGGAACAGGAGACATCAATTTGTAAATAATTTCAACCACCAAGCAAAAGAGTGGATAAATGGTGTAGTTACAGAAGTTCCAAATGGAGAATAAGTCAGGACAATAGCAAGATAGGACAGACTGTTTTAAGCTTGGGAAGATAATGATAAATTACAGGGTAACCTCAAAGAAAATTAATAAACCTTCTCACCAAAATAAAAAAGAAGAAAATTGTAAAGACTTAGTAAACACTGAAATAATAGCAATGAAGGAAATGATATGAAAATCCATAAACAAAATGAACCCAGCACAGAAAAATATGTGGTGGTGGGGAAACTGTCAGCACCACAAAAACAATAACAACAACAAACCACAAATAGCAGAATGACAACAATATATTAGGAACTATTGATAATTACACTGAATGTAGCTAGATGTACCAGTGAAGAGACAGAAAGTAGCAGAATGGATAAAAGTACATGATCCATCAACATGCTGTCTACAAGAGACACCTTAGACAAAAAGACAAACATAAGCTAAAAATCAAAGGATGAAAAATATTTTTTCAAGCAAATGGCAACCAAAAAGAGCAAGAGTAATAATATTAGCTTCTGATAAAATAGACTTTAAAGCAAAAACCAGCAAAAGAGACAAAAAAGGACATTTTATTATGATTAAAAGGTCAATTAAACAAGAAGACATAACCATAACAAATATCTATACATCCAATGAAAGAGCCCCAAAATACACAAATCAGACTTCAATAGAATTGGAAAGAGAAATTGACAACTCCACAATAGTAGTAGGAGACTTTAATATACCACTTTTGATGAAGGACAGAACAAAAAGAAAAAATTACCAAAGATTCAAAAGATCTAAACAATACAATTAACCAACTAGACCTCATGATATATACAGAACACTGCACCCAACAACACAATATACATTCTTTCTACTGCACATGGAGCATTCTCCTGAATATACCATATGTTAGCCCAAAAAGCAAGTGTGAATAAATCTAAAAACATTGAAACACTGTAAAGCATTTTTCCAGATCACAAGGTAATACAATCAGAAATCAACAACAGGAAGATCAAGGATAAAATAATCAAATACATGAAAACTAAATAATACATCACTTAAAAACTACTCTGCTTTAGAAGAAATAGAAAATGAAATAAAAAATTCCTTGAATCAAATAAGAATGAAAACACAACATACCAAAAACTTTTGTACACAGCATAAGCAAATCTCAGAGAACTATTTATAGCGATAAATGCACACATCAAAAAAGAAGAGTCAAAATCAACACATAAACTCTACATCTCCAACAATTAGAACAGCAAAAAACCTACAATTACTAGAAGAAAGGAAATAAAAAATCGAGCCAAATAAATCAAGCAAAAACAGAAAACAGAATAAAAAAGACTAGAAGTTTATTCTTTAAAAGGATTAATAAAATTGACAAATCATGGGCAAAATTAGCAAAGGAAAGGGAGAAGATGAAAATAACATAAATAAGAAGTGAAATAGACAATGTCACAACAGAACCTCCTGAAATAAAAACATAACAGAATCCTATCAAGAACTGTACTCCAACAAATTTCAAAACCTGGAATAAATGGACATATTTCAAGAAACACACTATCTATCCAAACTAACATAATCTGAGGTAGAAAATTTGAACAGACCCATAATAAAAAAAAGAAGAAAATAAACAGGTCATAAAAAACTTCCCAACAAAAAGTGTCCTGGCACAGATGGCTTTACTGGTGAATTCTATCAAGCATTCAGAAAACAGCTGTCACTGTTTCTACTCAAATTATTCCAGAACATAGACAAAGTTGGAATACTCTTTAACTCATTCCATGAAGCAAGCCTAACTTTGACGACAAAACCAAGCAAAGATACCACTAAAAGAGAAAATTATAGACCAATATCCACCATGTTCATAGACATAAAAATTTTCAACAAAACTCTAGTCATTAGAATCCAACCACATATCAAAAAACTATAATGACCACATGAAATTCATACTGGGTATGCGGGGATGGTTCAACATTAGAAAAACAATCAATATAATCCACCACATAAACACAACAAAGGAAAGAACCACAAGATCATATCATTTGATGCAGAAAAGGGATTTGACAAAATTCAATACTCATTCTTCATAAAATTGCTCAGCAAGATAGGAATAGAAGGGTAAGTCCACAACATAATTAAGGACATACACACAAAACGAATGGTCAACCTTATTTCCAATGGAGAGAGACTGAAAACATTCCTTTTGTCTATGGGAACCAGACAAGGACACCTTTTATCACCACTCCTATTCATTATTGTATTGGAAGTCCTACCCAGATCAATACGAAATGAAAATAAAAGGCATTGAAATTGTCAAAGGTAAGTAAAACTATATTTGCTGATGATAACATCATATGTAGAAAATCCCAGAGACTCAATAAGAAAACTGCTGGAACTAAAGAAAGGATTCAGGAAAGTGGCAGAGAACAAGATCAACATACAAACATCAGTTGGATTCCTCTACACTGACAAGGAGAATTCTGAAAAGGAAATCAGGAAAATGATATCATTTACAATAGACACCAAAGAAATGAAGTACTTAGGAATAAATCGAATCAGAGATACAAATGAATTATTTGAAGAAAACTACAAAACACTACTACAAGAAAACAAAATACCATTACATAAATGGAAGAATATATCATGCACATTGATAATAAGACTTACCATTGTGAAAATATCAGTACTAATCAAACTGATCTATGGATATAATGCCATCCAAATCCAGATTCCATCATTCTTTAGAGAGAAGGAAAACAAATCACCAACATGATGTGGAAAGGAAAATGCCCTTGGATAAGCAAAGCACTACTAAAGAAGAAGAACAAAGTAGGAGGCATCACACTTCCTGATGTCAAAACTTATTGTACAGCTATAGTATTGGTACAATGACAGACAAATAGACTAATAGACCAGACCTGAGAACCCAAAAGCAAATCTATCCAACTACGGACAGCTGATCTTTCATAAAGGGTTGAAACCCATTAAATGAGGAAGAGATAGTCTCTTTAACAAATGGTGTGGGCAAAAGTAGATATCCATTTTCAGAGAAGTGAAACAGGATTCATATCTCTCACCATATACAAAAACTAACTCAAGAAAGATCAAAGTCCTAATGGAAAATCTAAACCTATAAAGACCATCAAAGAAAAAAATAGGGGCAAACTTCAGGGCCCTAATTTATGACATAAATACCTATCAAACTCAACTAAAAATTCACAAACAGTGGAAGGCACATTAGAAGAATGAAATATCCTAAAAATTAAACATTTATGTGTATCAAAAAACTTCAGTAAAAGATTAAAAGAGATGCTATAGATGGGGAAAAAATTTTGGCACTGGGATTTTAGATAAGGGACTAATCTCTAAAATTGATATAAAACTTCAGCATCTCAAGAAATAAAAGACAATCCAATTGAAAAATGAGCAGAGGATATGAACAGACACTTCACCAAAGAGAACATGCAGACAGACAAGAAACACATGAAGAAATGCTTGTGATTAGACATTAGAGAAATGAAAATCAAAACAACAATGAGATATTAGCTCACCTTAGCATTAATTGTTGTTGTTAAGTCCCGTCGAGTTGCACTTAACTCATAGCGACCCCTCCTTGGGTCTCCGAGGCAGTATCACTATGGGAATAGATTGCCCCATCTTCCTTCTGAGGAGTGGCTGGTGAGTTTGAACCACCAGCCTTCTGGTTAGCATTCAAGTGCCTTAGGCACTACACTACCAGAGCTCCCTTAGCGTTAATAGCAAGTTCAAAAACCCCCAGAAAATAACAAATTCTTGTGAGGATGTGGAGAGACTGGAACTCTCATACCCTGCTGGCTGGACTATAAAACCATCTATGTAAAACAGACTATGGAAAACAGTCTGATGCTTTTTTAAAAAACTGGAAATATTAATACTACGTGATCCAGAAATCCCACTACTAGATATATATCATAAAGAAATAGGAGCTATGACATGGCCAATATGTCATGGCCAACATGCACACCCATGTTCATCACAACATTATTTACAATAGTAAGAATATAGAAACAACCTAAGTGGCCATCAGCAGATGAATGGGTCAACAAATTATGGTACATATACATAGGAAATACTAAACAATGTTAAAGAATAACAGTGAATCCGAGAAACACCCATAACATGGGTGAACCTAGAGGACACTGTGTTGAATGAAATTAGTAGATTACAAAGTGACAAATGAGGCCACTACTCTAAAAAGTCAAGAAAAGTTTACACAAAAAGAAAACATTCTTTGAAGTTTACCAGGAGTGGGAGGGTATGAAAGGATAAATCACTAAGTAGAGAGTAGACACGTATTAACTTGGGTGAAACCGAAAACCAAACTCATTGACATCGAATGCATTGCAACTCATAACAACCCTATAGGACAGAGGAGAACAGCTCCATAGGGTTTCCAAGGCTGAAAATCTTCATGGAAGCCAACCTCCCCATCTTTCTCCTGTGGAGTGGCTTGTGGGTTTGAATGACCAATCTTTGGTTAGAAGCCAAATGCTTTAATTACTGCCCCACCAGAGTTCCTTAACTTGTGTGGAAACAAACAAACAAAAACTAAACTCATTGCTATTGAGTCAAATCCGACTCATAGTGACCCCTCCTTGCATTTCCAAGGTGGTGTCTCTACTGAAGTAGATTGCCTAATCTTCCTTTGGAGGAGTGGTCAGTGGGTTTGAACTGCCAGGCTTCTGGTTAGCAGTCAAATGCCTTATGCACTTTGCCAGAAGGGAAAGGCAAAATACAATAAGGGGAGGTCAGCACAAAATGATCAAGGCTGTGGAAGACACAGGGCGGAGTACAAGAGTTAAAGGCAACAAAGATAAATTCTATTACATACACAATCCTGCAATAACAGTAATAACAATCTATGAGTATAATTCATAGATAGACATACAAGGTGAATAGGGGTGAGCTCTGGTAGCATAGTGGCTAAGGCACTTGACTGCTAACCAGAAGGCTGGCGGTTCAAATCCACCAGCCACTCCTCGGAAGGAAGGTTGGGCAATCCTACTTCCGTAGTGATACTGCCTCGGAAACCCAAGGAGGGGTTGCTATGAGTCGGGGCTGACTCGACGGCAAATAACAACAACAACAGGGGTGAGAAGGCAAATGGTATTACACCCACGAATGAATATATATAGATTTGACAGAGTATATTTCTACACATATATATGTATATGTGCTACAAATTTATTGATGAATATAGTAGAGCACACAGTGGGCAAAGTTATGCAGAGTTCATAGCCATAACCAAACACCTTAAGGAAATGAGTCCTGGGGGTTCAAGGACATAGTTGTGGGAGTCATCAAGGTCAATTGTCATAACATAGTCCACAAAGACAGTGTTCTACATTCTTCTTTAGTGAGGAGGGACTAAGGTCTTAACGTGGTTGTTAGCGGCTATCTAAGGTGCAACTATTGGTCTACCCTGCCAGATCAAAGAAGAATGAAGAAAATCAAAGATGCAAGGAAACAATTAGTCCAAAGAACTAATAGCTCATGTGAACTCCAGTATCCAGGACATGAGACCAAAAGAAAAAGATGGTCCCCCCAACCACTGCTGACCACTGTGAAAGGGATCACAATAGAAGTCCTGGATAAGGTGGGAAGGAGCTCTGGTGGCATAGTGCCTAAGACATTTGACTGCTAACCAGAAGGTTGGCAGTTCAAACCCACCAGCCACCCCATGGAAGGAAGACTGTGCAATCTGCTTCCGTAAGGATTTACCACCTTGGAAACCCAAAGGGGGTCACTGTGAGTCAGACTCACTAGATGGCAGTGAGTCCCCACCCCCCTTGGATAGGGTGGAAGTAAAATATGAAACAAAACTCAAAACACTACAAAAGATCAGGCTTACTGGTCTGAGAGATACTGGTGGAATGGCCTTGACACATCTTTTAAACCTGGAACTGAACTCACCCCCGAGGCTCAACTTTTAGCAAACAATAGGCTATAAAGTGAACAATAACACGAAGGAGGTATGTACTCCTTAGAACAATCAATGAGATCAATAGGCAACCCAGGAATAAAGATCAGAGGTGGTAAGGGATAGGAAAGAATGCTTGGAAATGGTCAACATAGGGAAATAATGGAAAGAGTTGTTAATGTTGTGGGTATTTCTATCAGTGTTACAAAATAAAATGCATATGAAGTGTGGAATAGAATCCAGTTTGTTCTGTAAACTTCGTCCCAAATCACAATAAAAATTTGTTACAAAAAAAATTTCCAAAACCAAGTGGATGAAGAACTGCTAAATTAAGTAAAATAAATTGGTATTAACACAAAGAGGTAATTTGTTAGAAAAGGTACATATAAAAAATAAAAGTACACTATTTTTCCCTTAGCATAGTGCCTAAGGCACTTGACTGCTAACCAGAAGACTGGTGGTTCAAACCCACCAGCCACTCCTCGGAAGGAAGGTTGGGCAATCCTACTTC
>NW_006922179.1:217534-230219 GCF_000298275.1 Orycteropus afer afer
GGAAACCCAAGGAGGGGTCGCTATGAGTTGGGAGCGACTCGACGGCAAATAACAACAACAACATTTTTCCCTTTGGGTGGCACAATCTTTTATTGACTGAAATATTGGTGACTTCATCAACTGTTACTTTTTTCTCACAAGATTTACAATCTTCCCTTTGTTTTGTGTTTGTCAAAAACATGATCTTAAAAACGTATTTGCTTATTTTCATTTCATAAAAGCAAAATCTTTGCTATGAAATTGCTGCAAGTCATTGTACAAGTAAAACATTCTATTAACTAAAAACAAAAGAGGCAACTCAACTAAAAATAGAATCTATTAGAATTCTGTGTTTCAATGCTACAAAACTATTCATTTCAGTTTGCTGTTGACATTAAAAACAAGTAAGTGCAAAGAAGAAGGAACATTAGAATAGATTGTAGGCAATTAGTTTAGGTGCTCAGGGTATTGGCCTTCAGGGGATGTGGTTTAGGGAACCACCCTGACATTTTGAATCATCCCAACTTTGTTCTGAATTTTATCTGACCAAGGTGCCCTGGTGGTACAGTAGTTACACACTTGGCTGTTAACAGAAAGGTTGGCCATTCAAACCTACCAAACTTTCTGTAGGAGAAAAGATCTGGTGATCTACTCTCTGAGGAAACCCTATGGGGGCAGTTCTACTTTGTGCTATAGGGTTGCTATGAGTTGGAATCTACTCGATAGTGTACAACAAAGTTCTCTGACCTTTGATTTTTTCATACATAAAATGAGTTGATGATAATACGAAGTGTAGAGAGCTTTTGAAGGGATTAGAAATAATGCATAGAGTATTTGATGATCAATAAAGAACACCCATTTTTATACTTTACATAAAGTGCTTTCATATACATTGTCTGCTCTGATTCTCATGTAAAACCTCATGTCCCTAAATCAAGTATCATCATGATTCTCATTTTACAGATTTGCTTCTAGTCAAGTATATTTCCCATTATCACCTGTTGTGATGAAACCCTAAACCAAACTTGCTGCCATGAAATTGATTCCGACTCATAGCAACCCCCATTGGGTTTCCAAGGTTGTAAATCTTTATGGAAGCCAACTGACTCATCTTTCTTTGGTGGAGCGGTTAGTGGGTTCAAACCACTAACCTTTTGGTTAGCGATCAAATGCTTTAACTACTACACCACCAGAGCTCCTTGTTGTGATGGAAACAGGAGTAAAATCTAGGTATTCTCATTTCTGATCCAATGTTTTTTTCCCACTCTCAGTATTTCAAAACCTCTAAGTAATGAATTCTTATCACTGGGAAAACAAAGTTTCAGTGTGTTAAAAAAATTTGAAGGTTGGCATGGAACTATTTCTGTTTTACTATGCACATAGATAATCATCCAATGGCCCATGAAAAAATAACACCACTAATCCACATGCGGCCAGAAGATCTCAAACCCCCCCCCCCTTTTTTTTAGATGTTATTCTTCTGATTTGTAACAAACTTTTTATTGTGATTTGGGTGAAAATTTATAGAATAAATTGGTTTTCCATTTAACAATTCACACACATTTTCTTTGTGACAATGATTGCAATCCCCATAATGTAACAGCACTCTTCCCATTTCTTTCTTGTGTTTACTGTTTCCATTCATCCTTCTTTGTTATCTGTGGTAGTTAAATTTGTATGTCAACTTGTTTGGGGCTGGTTGAGTGGCTGGGAAGCTGGTGGTAGTTATTCCCCATGATGAGACTGGCAGTCAACTCCATTGTGGGATCTACAACAAGCAGCTGAGTAGCTGCCTTTGGGATGTGGTCTGCTTCCTGTATATAAGGAGAAGCTTTAGGAATGGTCTGTAGCCTATGGCACGCTTGGACCCTGCGTGTAGCCATGTTGTTGCTCAACAGCCTGCTATGCTCTGCTGACCTTGGGACTTACAGTGGACTTAAGTTAATGGCCTGCCATGTGGTTTGGTAACATCGGGACTGTGCCTTTTTACTTATTAACCTTGGGCTTGTCAGCCTCAGTAGCCAGCAGCTGTCTGAGTGAAGAAAAGCCTCTAGCTCCAGTCGGCCGGGAGCTGGAGGCAGAGGTGAAGCCCAAGGTTAAGTGGCTTTCACCCAGCCCCTAGAGCCTGGCCCTTTGAACTTGGACTTAAAGCCTCCAAACTGTAAGAGAATAAACTCCTGTTTGTTAAGGCCATCCCCTTTGTGGTATACTTCCTGTCAGAGCAGTATTAGGTAACCAGAACAGAATATGGTACTGAGAAAGTGGGGTGCTGCTCTGACAGATACCTAAAATGTGGAAACAGGAGTGGAATGCGTCCTTGACCTGAGACCCTGGCAGACAGACCTTAGTATATGGCATGAGAGACAGCAGGAGCAGGGCCAAGAGACTGGCAGAGAGATACTGGCAGAGATACCAGCATGAAAGACGGCAGTAGCAAAGCCCAGAGACCGGAATTAAACAGCAACAGGCTTACCAGCCCACGGAGGAACAAGCCAGGTGCCATTGGGTAGGCAGCTTTCTGGTAGAGTCGGTTGCTCTACCAGAATTAATTGGTGAAGAGGCCAGCATAAAATGGAGTAGCAGGTTGGCCAGCCCACGAAGCAAGAAAGCTAGCTAAGTGTCCTTTGGGCAGAAGGATTTCCAGCAGAGTGGGTTGCCCTCGGGGAAATTGGCAGAAGGGGAGAGACTAAAGAAACAGCAAGCAGAACTGCCTCAGAGTAGGATCATGGCCTTTGGTGGTGGAACCATCATAGCCCCTAGGTTTCAAAGGGTTAGACTTTCACCAACTTGGTTCTGGAGTGTGGGGCTGCTCGTTCATGTGAGCTAGTGGGATGGAGCCATAGCTGCTGCCTAAGAGTGAGGGGACAGGGCTGCCATACCCAAGAGGTAGAGGAATGGGGCCCACCAAGCCAAGGGGGTGAGGTTGCCATTTAGAGGAACTAGGGGACTGGAGCCACCTAGTGAGAGAGATCTGTACAGATGCCACTCAATGAAGATCTATACAGGTGCCAAGTTGACTGAGGTGGAATTGTGGTAGTTAAATTTGTATATCAACTTGGCTGGGCCTGGTTGAGTGGCCAGTCACCTGGTGGCAGTTGCCCGTGATGAGACTGGCAATCAACTCCATGGTGGGATCAACTACAAGCAGCTGAGTAGCTGCTGGAGGCAGAGCTGAAACCCAAGGCTGAGGGGCTTTCACCCAGCCCTTAGAGCCTGGCACTTTGAACTTGGTCTTAAAGCCTCCAAAACTGTAAGAAATTAAACTCCTGTTTGTTAAAGCCATCCAATTTGTGGTATATTCTTGTCAGAGCGGCACTAGGTAACTAGAACACTATCCCTTCCTGTCTCCTGAGCTTTATTCCTGGGCAAATGCTGCCTTTTGGATTTCATATAGTTGATTGTTTTAACGAGTGTGTGCCTCCCTGGATATTATTGTTCACCTTATAGACCTACCTATTGATTGACTGAAAATTGAGCCACAGGGGTGATTTCAGTTCCAGATTTTAAAAGTGTCTAAGAGCTATAGTTTTTCGGGTTCCACCAGTCTCTACCAGACCAGTAAGGTCTTCTTTTATTGTTTTAAGTTTTGTTCCACACTTTTTTCCCATGCTATCCAGGACCTTCTATTGTGATCCCTTTCAGACAAGTCAGCAGTGATAGCTGGGGACCATTTAGTTCTTCCAGTCTAAGGGTCATAGAGGCTTGAGTTCATGTGGTCCATTATTGTTGTTTTTAGGTGCCATTGAGTCAGCTCAAACTCCTAATGACCCTATGTACAACAGAATGAAACACTGCCTGGTCCTGTCCCATCCCAATATTTGCTATGCTTGAGCCCATTGCCACCCCCACTGTGTCAATCCACCTTGTCAAGGGTCTTCCCCTTTTCTGATGATCCTCTACTTTACTCAGCATGATTTCCTTCTCCAGGGACTGGTCCCTTCTAACAGTATGACCAAAGTACGTGAGGTGAAGTCTGGCATTTCTTGCTTTGAAGGAGCATTCTGGCTGTTCTTCTTCCAAGACAAATTTGTTTGTTCTTCTAACAGCCCATAGTATTTTCAGTATTCTTCACCCACACCACAATTCAAATGCATCAATTCTTCTTAGGTCTTCCTTACTCATTGTCCAGTTTCACTGTTTGGCTGAGAGCCAATCTATGGAAGTGAGTCCAATTTCAGGCCTGAAGGATAACCTGGGCTTATAGTCTTGGGGGTTCCACCAGTCTCTATCTGACTAGTAATTCTGGTCATTTTTGTGTTTTTGGATTTTGTTCTACATTTTGTTGAATTTTGTTTCATATACATATGAGGATATTGAAAATATAATGGCTTGGGTTAGGCACACTTTAGTCTTCAAAGTGACATATTGGCTTTTCAACACTTTAAGGATGTTTTCTTCCCCCCCCCCCCAGCAGATTTGCTCAGTGTTAATATGTCATCTGATTTCTTGACTGCTGCTTCCACAGGTGTTCATTGTGGATCCATGTAAAATGTAATCCCTGACAACTTCAATCTTTTCTCCATTTATCGTGATGTTGCTTATTGGTTCAGTTGTAAGAAATTTTTGTTTTCTTTATGTTGAGGTATAATCCATACTGAAGGCCGTAGTCTTTGATCTTCATCAGTAAGTGCTTCAAGTTATCTTAACTTTCAGCAAATAATATGTCTGCATATCACAGGTTGTTAATGAGCCTTCTTCCAATAATGGCGTTGTGTTCTTCTTCATATAGTCCAGCTTCTTGGGTTGTTTGTTCAGTACAAAGATTGAATAAGTATGGTGAAAGGATACAACCCTGAATACACCTTTCCTGATTTTAAACCATTCAGTATTCCCTTGTTCTGTTCAAACAACTGTCTTTTGGTCTATTTACAAGTTCATTATGAGCACAATTAAGTGTTTTGGAATTCTTGTTACTCACATTGTTTTTCATAATTTGTTATGATTCACATAGTAGAATGCCTTTTTATAGTCAGTAAAACACAGATGAACATCTTCCTGTATGTGGCTTTCAGTCAAGATCCATCTTATATCAGCTATGATATCCCCTATTCCATGCTCTGGCTTGAATTTCTGGCAGTACTTGTCAATATGCTGCTGAAACCATTTTTGAATTATTTTCTGTAAAATTTTATTTGCATGTGATATTAGTGATATTGTCCAATAATTACCACATTTTGTTGGATCACCTTTCTTTGGAATGGGCATTAATATGGATCTCTTCCAGTTGGTTGACTAGGTAGCTGTCTCCAAATTTCTTGACATAAATGAGTGAGCACCTCCAGCACTGCCTCTGCCTGTTGAAACATCTCAATGGATATTCCTTCAATTTCTGGAGACTTGTTTTTCACCAATTCCTTCAGTGCAGCTTGGACTTTTTCCTTCAGTACTATTGACTTAAAAAAAAAAAATTATTGTGATTTGTGCAAATTTACAAAGTGGATTAGTTTTACTCTCAACTGTCCATGCACATTTGGTTTCAAGGCCCCAAGTGCAATCCCAACAATAAAAAGCTCTCCTCCCATCTCCTCCTTATGGATACCCCTTCCCTGTGCTCTTCTTATATATGCATTCCTGTCTGTCCAACTTTCCCTCTATGCAAATGCAGCTCTTCTGTGTCTCATGGTTTAATTGATCTAAGGGATAAATCTCTCTAGGGTAGGTGGGTGCATCTCCCTGGGGTTGGTGTTCTGCTTGCAGGATTTTCTACTATTTGGTTGAGAGCTAATTTATGGAAGTGAGTCCAATTTCAGGCCTGAAGGATAACCTGGGCCCATAGCCTTGGTGGTTCCACCAGTCTCTATCTGGCTAGTAATTCTGGATATTTTTGTGGTTTTGAATTTTGTTCCAAATTTTTCCTCACACTCTATTCAGGATCTCCATTTTAATTCCTTTCTGAGTGGTTGGCATTGGTAGCTGGGCACCATATAATTCTGGTTTTAGGATAGCGAAGGCTGAGATCACTGTGTTTCATTGCTTCAGGTAGCATATGATGCTACCTCCTGAAATGGTTGAGAGTTGACCAATTCTTTTTGGTATAATGACTGTGTATTCTTTCCATTTTCTTTTGATGCTTCTTGAATCATTCAAAATTTTATAGCTGAGGCTAATCTTGCACAGATACCAGTGATACAAAATGCCCGCAATCCTTACAGAAAAACAGAAGACAGACATAGAATAATCCCTCACAGATAGCCAGACACTATGGGAGAGAGATCCAATGGATCTACCGACTCAGGACCATAGTACTGGGGGACACCAGACTCAATTGGCACAAGAAAATATATAAAAATCTTGTTCCTCAACCTATATTGGTGAGTAGAGACTGGGGTCTTAAAAGCTTTCAAGCGGCCATCTAAGATGAAGCTAATGGTCTGTTGTCAGAAGTGAAGAAGAGTGCAAAAAAACCAAGGGCATTTGGAAGCAATCAGCCCTAGGACATGATGGACCTTGAGATCAGAAGAACTAGATGGTGCCCGACTACCAATGCCAATCACTCAGGAAAGGATCAAAACTGGAGATCCTGGACTGAGTGGGAGGAAAAATGTGGAACAAAATCCAAAAACAAATAATGACCAGAATTACTGGTCAGATGGAATCTGGTGAGACCCCCAATACTATGGCCCTGGGATATCATGATATTGCTTGTGAGGATTTTTGTTTTCTTTATGTTGAGGTGTAATCCATACTGAAGACTGTGGTCTTTGATCTTCATTAGTAAGTGCTTCAAGTCATCTTCACTTTCAGCAAGGAGGGTTGTGTCATCTGCATATCACAGATTGTTAATGAATCTTCCTCCATCCTGATGCTGCATTATATAGTCCATATAGTCCAGCTTCTCAGATTATTTGCTCAGCATACAGATTGAATAAGTATGATGAATGGATACAACCCCGACACATGCCATTCCTGATTTTAAACTGTGCAGTAGTCCCTTGTTTTTTTTTTTGAATCACAGCCTCTTGGTCTATGCCCACATTTTCATGAGTACAATTAAGTGTTCTGGAATTCCCATTCTTTGAAACATTGTCCACAATATGTTATGATCCACATAGTTGAATGTTTTTGTGTAGTCAGTAAAACATAGGTAAACATCTTTCTGGTATTCTTTGTTTTCACCTAAGATCCATCTGACATCAGTAATGATATCCCACATTCCACATCCTCTTCTGAATCCAGCTTGCATTTCTGGAAGTTTGCCAATCTACTGATGCAACTGTTTTAAAATTTATCTTCAGAAAAATTTTCTTTGCATGTGATATCAATAATATTGTTCAATAATTTCCACATTCTGTTGCATCACCTTTCTTTGAACTGGACACAAATATGGCTAGATGTTGAAATTTTCTTGTTGATGATGAAAGTGACAACATTTCTCTTAAATTTGTCATTCCCAGCATAGTAGACTATATGATTATCTGATTAAATATGGCTAATACCAATCAATTTTAGCTCACTAATGCTTAGGATATCAATCTTTGTGTGTTCCATGTTCCATTTTGTTTTACAACTTCCAATTTTTCTGCATTCATACTTCATACATTCCATGTTCCTCTTATTAATGGATGTTTGAAGCTGTTTCTTCTAATTTTCAGTCTTGCCTCATCAGTAAATGAAGGTCCTGAAAACTTTACTCCATCCATATCATTCAGGTCAAGTCTATTTTGAGGAGTCATTTTTCCCATTCGTGTTTTGAGTGTCTTCCAACCTGAAGGAATCTTCTGGCACTGTATCAGGCAATGTTTCACAGTTATTCATAAAATTTTCAGTGACCAGTTTTGTCAGAAATGGATGGACCTGTCCTCTTCTTAGTGGACGCTCTGCTGAAACCTGTCCACCATGGGTGACCCTGTTGGTATTTGAAGTACTGGTGTCATAGCTTCCAGTATCACACACGCAAACCACCACAGTATGACAAACTGACAGATGAGTGGTGGTGTGTGGTCCTTTAGTCCCAGTCATTTCCTTGTGTCTTTGATTTTGTTCACTCTTCTTTGCTCTGGGCAGGGAGACACCAATAGTTGCACCTTAGATGACTGCTCATAAGACCCAGTTACTACTCATCAAAATAGGATTCAGAACATTGATTTTGTGTATTGTTATGTCAATTGACTGTGGTGCCTCCTAGACTATAGTCCTGAGAACCCTAGACCAGTGACTCATTGTCTCATGGTGTTTGGTTATGGCTAAGAAATTTTCTCACTTTGCTCCCTGTATGCCCTACTGTATCCATGGATATATTTGCAGCATGTGTAAATATATCTATATATATCAAATCTATCTATGTATATTCGTGGTTGTAGTCTCATTTGCCTTCCCATGCCTTTTCACCTTGTGTGTCTTCCTATATATCTACTCATATTGTTATTACGGTTAATACAGGATTGTGTATGTTATAGTATTTACCCTTTTTGCTTATACCTCTTGTGGTCCTCCTAGTGTCTTATATTGTCTTGATCATTTTGTGCTGACCTCATCCTTATTTTACATTGCCTTTCCTTTTACACAAGTTAATACACATCTACCCTCTAGTTAAATTTTTAGCTTCCCTTACCCTCCTAACCCCTGGTAAGCTTCAAAAAATGTTTCTTTTTGTGTGTAAACCTTTCCATGACTTTATAAAGTAGTGGTCTCATACAGTATTTGTTCTTTTTTGATTGACTAATTTGATTGAGCATAATGACTTCTAGGTTCACCCATGGTATGAGGTGTTTCTCAGATTCATCAATGTTGTGTAGTATTCCACTATGTGTATATGCACCATAGTTTGTTTTCCATTCATCTGTCAATGGCCACTTAGGTAGTTTCCATCTATTTTTGCTATTTGGAATAATGCTGCAATGAAGACGGGTGTATGTATATTTGTTTGTGCCACTGTTACCATTTTTCTAAAATATGTACTTAGTAGTGGGGTTGCTGGTTTATATGGTATTTCTATTTCCAACATTTAAGGAAGTGCCATATCATTTTCTACAGTTGTTTCATCATCCCAATCAGCAGTGTATGAAGATTCTAATATCTCCCCACCTTTGCCAGCCATTTGTTGTTTTCTGTTTTTTCAAACTTTTCTATTAAAGTTTAGATGAGATAATATATCACTGTTGTTTTGATTTGCATATCTCTAATGGCTAACGGTCATGAGCATTTCTTCATGTGTTTGTTGGCTGCCTGATGGTCTTTTTTATTCATATCCTCTCCTCTTTCTTCAATTGGATTGTTTGCTTATTTTGTTGTGAAGTTTTGTATAAATTTTGGAGAATAGACCTTTGTCTATTCTTTTTATATTGGATTGGTTGGGAAAGAGAATGCTAAATGTTAAGAAGATAAGATGACCATGTTCAAAAACTAAAGTCCTGGGACCAGAAGTTGTGAGTCCTGAAATGTAAGTAAGTCAGTCTAAGTTTGTGCATAATCTTTTGAATGAATTTGTATGGTGTGCTAGAAGATCTGTCATTGTTTACAGTAGGCAACTGACTTTTAACAGCCATGGTTGGATACAAGAGATATACTAGTGTTAAGACATCTTTTGCCAAGATACTGGTTGTTTATCAATAGCAATCAGAGTTTTCTTGCCTACCTGTAAAAGGGCATAGGGTTGGATTGGCATGACAAACCTGTTGTTAGATGCCATTTAGTCACCCCTACCCATAGTGACCATATGTACAACTGAAAGAAATGCTGCCTGGTTCTGGTCCCAATAAGTGGTTGTGGATTAGACCATTGTGATCCATATGATTTTTGTTGGCTAATTTTCAGAAGTAGGTGGCTAGATCTTTTTTCCTAGTCCATCTTAGTCTGGAATATCCTATGAAACAAGTTTAACATCATAGTAACACATAAACCTGCATCGAACGTCGAGTGGTTGCTGTGCACAAGCCTATGGCCTTAATGTAGTTTTTCAGTCTCCTCTTCTACCTTTCCTCACCTGTTCATGCACCTTCTGTCAAACACACCAGAATGCTTTCTGGTCTCCAGATAAATCAGTTTGGATGGTGGATTGTTTTTCTATTCTCCACCAACACGTTTTGATGATAAATTATTTCCTATTGTCATTACCATTGATAATCAAGGCCTCAGGTTAAAACACCTTGCAAACTTTTTTCAAGAGTGGCATTGAACAGAAAACTTTTTTTCCCCTTAAACTCCTATTTTGCCTCCAGATCAGTTTTTTCCTCCTGAAATGGACATGTTACATCCGCTTGTCAGTATAATTTTAAGAACCCCTGTTTGGAGTAGTATCTTTCTGGTCATTACCCAGTTTTTGATCTTCCCCTACCTCCATGCTATTCCTTACATTCAAGGAAGTAATTTTCAATTACAGCTAGCTCATAATTTAAGAAAAAGCCAACATTTGTAGTTTACTTTTTTGTTTCTGATCAAATCTCTGATACTGAGTTTGGGCAACGAATAAACTAGTTCATAGTTTATAAATCAAACACATTGCTGAGTCTGTAGTGTCTAATGTCAGTACTCAAAACAACATTTATATTACATCAGTACATTTATGAATTATAAATGTAACTGACTAATTTATTGGTTGAAGAAACATAAAATAAAAAAAGACTGTATCTTAGGATATGTAATAAAATGTATTTTTGGACTTGAGATAGTTAAGTCTTTAAAAAATAACAAATATTAAGTGCTAATTTTAGAAAGGAAGATTAATATATATTTATATTAAAAATAATATAAATATAGCTTAATTTTCCTTTCTAAAATTAGCACTTAATACCTGTCATTTTTTTAAAGTCTTAACTATCTCAAGTCCAAAAAAAAAAAAAAAAGGGGAGCTCTGGTAGCATAGTGCCTAAGGCCCTTGACTGCTAACCAGAAGGCTGGTGGTTCAAATCTATCAGTCAGTCCTTGGAAGGAAGGTTGGGCAATCTACTTCCATAGTGATACTGCCTGGAAACCCAAGGAGGGGTTGTTATGAGTGGGATCCGACTCGACGGCAAATAACAACAGCAACAACAATATTAAAAATAACATTTTAGCTCCTGTTTTCCTATTTGATTCAAGTAGATAGCAGTGTCTTACTGGACAAGATGGATACTAGAGGATATTGAGGCTTAAAGGAGGACTGGGGGAGAGACATGAAGATTTGCCCTTAGGATTATGTTTTCTTCATTTAATATCTTGTTTGTTGTTGGTTTTTCTCATAAATGTATCAGTTAAAGCAAATCTTTTTGTACTTAATTTATTAAGACTCTTAATTCTTTTCTTTTTAAATACATTTTAGTGATCATAATTTATGTGCAGTGAAATACACAAAACTAAAGTGACATGGGTCAATGCTTATTTATTTTTTTTGCAGTGTTTCCTCCCCTCCCCTCCCACCCCTGGCAACCAACAAAGAAAGTTTCCCTCCATGTACAAACCTTTCCTTGATCCTCCACAGCAACTAACTAATACTATATTTGTCCTTCTGTGATTGACTTATGTCACTCAGCATAATGTCCTCCAAGTTCATCCATATTGTGCAGTGTTTTGCAGACTCTACATTATTCTTTAGTTCTGCATAGCATTCCATTATGTGCATGTACCATAGTTTGGTCATCCAGTCTTCTGCTATAAATCTTAGAGATAAGTCCATTGCCAGATATGTAATTGTCAGCAAATATGAATTTGTTGCTGTCATTTTTGTTATGTGCTTTTTTGTGGTGTCGATTTCTTTGTTCCATAAAATTTTCTATGTTGAGCTTGTTTTGTTTATGAATTGTGTTATCACTTTGTTCATTGCTATTGTTTTAGTATTTGCTGAATATTTATACTGGTCCTCTTTTTTGATGTGAAAGTTTATCATTTTTCTTTGAGGTTACCCTGTGATTTATAGTATTCTTCTCAAGTTTAAAATAGTCTGTTCTATCTTGTAGTTGTCTTGACTTACCTACCATCTACAAGTTCTATAATGACACAGTTTTTTCCCTCTTTTTGGTTTGTAGTTGTGCTCATCTGTCAATTGATGTTTACAATCTTGTAGGCTTATCTTTTAGTGTTATTTACTTTGGATATTTCCATAGCTGGGTTGGTTTCTGGGTTATATCATCATGTTTGTTGATGGTCAGTTTTTGTTGACTGTTGTTGCTTCTCTGTCCAAAGGGCTCCCTTTAGCATCTCTTGTAAGGTTGGTCTGGTTTTAAGAAATTCCCTTAATTTCTGCTTATCTGGGAATGTCCTAATTTCACCATCATATTTGAGGGACAGTTTTGCTGGGTTCATAATTCTTGGTTGGAAAATTTTATCTTTCAGGGTTTTATATATACCATCCCATTGTCTCCTTGCCTGTGTGGTTTCTGTCGAGAAATCTGAGCTTAGTCTATTGGTTGCCTTTGTAGGTAACTTCGTTTTTGCCACGCTACTCTCATGAACCTTTCTTTGTCTTTGGTTTTGGTAAGTTTGATTATGATATGTCTTGGTGATTTTCTTTTGAGGTCTATCCTGTTTGGGGTTCGTTGGACTTCCTGAATGAATATATTCTTACCTTTCATCATACCAGGGAAATTCTCTTCCAACAAATATTCAACAATTTTCTCTGTGGTTTTATTTTTCTCTTCCTGTTCTGGTATTCTGATTACACATAAGTTATTCCTTTTGATGGTATCCCACATAAACCTTAGGCTTTCTTCATTTTGTTTTGATCTTTTTTCTGATTGATCCCTTTCCAAAGAAGTATTCAGGTATTTGTCTTCAATCTCCCTAATTCTGTCTT